>NC_092180.1:19239390-19276890 GCF_043641665.1 Enoplosus armatus | reverse complement strand
GGTAGACAAAGGGAGGGATAGAGAGATATGGACAGAGAGAAGATAGCTGTTAATTACAACTGCCATTAACAAGACACCAGTCAGCCTCCTTAGGGAGAGGAAGAAGGAAAAGCAAGAGAGGAAAGAGGGAGAAAGGAAGGGAAGCAGAACAGACGAAGGGAGAGACAGATGAGGAGAGGAATACAGTAATACTTTGTTTGTTTAGTAGAGATTTTGTTTTTTGTTTTTCACTTATGTATTGCATGGCTTCCCTTAACTTCTCATATCAGTCAGTGTGTGCTTAAATATGACCACGTATGAACTGTGTCTCTATGTCTCTGTGTGTCGGTGTGTAGCATCATGTATGTGTGAGGCTGTCTTTGGGATGATTGAGCATCAGAGAGGCTGCTTACTGATTACCTTCATGTAGAACAAGCTGCTATTGACTGGAGGGTGACGGATGACCGTCGGCCCCGAGCATGTGTATGTGTTTGTGTGACTGTGTGGTACAATAGATGCTTCTCTGCTACTCTGTTTTACACATGGTTCCCCTAATGAGCCACAATCTATTTATGTTTAGTATTTAAGTCTCTTCTTTCTCCCTCTGCACATCTCCCTCTATCATTTCTTACAAGAAAAGAATAACACGTGATGGATGGATTATGTGTACATGTGTCATTTATAGAACTTGCCAGGCTCAGTAAAAAATACATGAATCCATCACAGAAAGTGACAGTGAGGAAATACAACAACATCAGAACAAATGATTGCTATAATTGGACTTTCAAAAAACGAATTTCTTTCGTTGAACATTGCCTTAACTGTATCTATTTTTCTTCTCCTCTAGCTCTGTCTTTCCTCTAACCCTTCCTTCTCTCGGTTTCTGTCTTTTCTTTATAAATATCCATAATTTTTCTTACATTTTACACATTACATATTTCTTGTAACACTTTCTTCCTCTTCTTCTATTTGTTCCTGTCTCACTCCCTCAGGCTTCTCTGCAGAATGTCCAGTAAGGAGCGCCACCTTGAGTCCAACTGTCCGTCTTCTTATATAAAGACTGAGCCATCTAGTCCTGCCTCCCTGACTGACAGTCTAAACCATCACTCCCCTGGTGGCTCCAGTGACGCCTCAGGCTCCTATTCGTCCACGATGAACGGCCACCCCAACGGCTTAGACTCCCCGAGCCTTTACGGCTCCAACGCGGGGCCCCTGGGTCCTGCTGGCGGCCCCGGATCAAAGCGTTACGAGGACTGTTCGTCAACTATTGGGGAAGACTCACAGATTAAGTGCGAATACATGTTGAATTCGATGCCCAAGAGGCTGTGTCTGGTGTGTGGGGACATTGCATCAGGGTACCACTATGGAGTGGCATCCTGTGAGGCCTGCAAGGCCTTCTTCAAACGTACCATCCAAGGTTGGCTTCCACTTTGACTCTCTATAATTATCTCTCTACGTTTGTCCATCTACGTTTCTGTCCCTGTGTCTGTCTCTTGCTGTATCTGTATGTATAAGGCTACCATCACTCTAATTGTCTTTTTTCTGCTTTCAAAATTTGCATTTATGAAGCTATGACAGTACATGAAAGATCATAAACACATCCCAACAAAAGAACCCATTACACAGTTAACTGCTGGGGACACAAGGTCAGAAGTTAAAGGTGAAGAGAGTTTTTCATATTGATCTAAATGGGCTCCTTTTTAAAAAAAGGAAATGAAATCAAATGAAATGCACAGAAACACACTAAATGTACTCTGTCACACATGCGCATACACCTGAGCCATTAGACTAGATCCAGGACATATGATAAAAGCCCCAGGCCAGATGTGAACCTAGATTTTTATATGGTACATGTTTCTGCTAAGTGAGCCACCAGGACACCCACTACAGTCTATTTTTTTCTCTGTCCTTCACCATTTCTCTTTCCGTCATGCATGCACATACACACACACACACACATAAAAGCATCCAATCAGGTCCATGCATACACACCAATTCCCAGACACACCCTCCTTTCACCCTCAACCTTGACCTCTTCTTCATCTACAGCAAAGAGTAATTTCAAGGTAATGTTTGCATTCTCAAATCCAGCTGCTTATGCTTCACAGGAAGAGTGTTAGCTATAAGCCTGTTGTCTAGGAGATAACGTAGTGTCAGAGGAAGGTCAGAGGTTATGTCTGCTGGTCAGGAGTTCAGGTTAGGGGGTAGAGGAGAGAAGGGATAGAGCAATAATCCACATGATGAGAAGAATACCAGGAATTAGGTTCAGTAATCCTTTGCTTGTCTTGTTAGGGTTAGAAGTAGTCCAGGAAGTGCACAGGTATTTATGCTATCCTCTCCAGTTTTGTGTATATTCAATTCATGTCAAACCTCTCAGCTTGATCACCATGATTTCCTTCATTTATCCTCGTAAGCACAGTACAGGTCAGTCTTACAGACAACTAATTGGCCATAAAGCAAGCTAGGAAGTTAGCCATTTGTTCGTTAATCCACCCAGTTCAATTATAACACAACCATCCTAGTTTTACATTGGGTTTTATGATGGTTTCACATCTTTCTTTCCACAGCAAGCACAACTGAAGCAGATATCTAGACTATTTTCCTCTATAATAAAGCAACACTTGATATTCTATACTTTTGTCAATGCAAATAATTCCCATAAAAGGACCAAAACCAACAAAGTGTTAATCCGTCTCTCAATACTCACCGACTCTCGTCAGTGGCCCTCTGCCCCAAGTCGATTCATTCCTACTGAAGATGTCAGTCTTTGAAAACAAGTCACAAATGTATATACTTTATGCTTTTGGACAACAATGGAGCTCTATGGCACAGAGGAATAAGCTTTATCAGGCTTTGGCTACACAGACATACATGTTTGTAAGATCAATTTATTGTTGGCTTTGGTTTCACCATAAGTCCATAGCACTTTTAGGGAAATGGGAAATCAGGGAAAAGTCATTGAATTTTACGTTTTACGTGGTGCTTTTGAACTTGTCAGACAGTCGGTCAGCAAGTGATAAACCTTTGAAGACTTTGTGTCTGAGTAATAATCTTTAATGATTTGTTCCAAGTTTTTTAAAGTAACTAATAGGCCCCATCAGTCAGCAGGTCAGCCTTCTTGTCAGTCGGTATGCCACTGCAATAACCAAGCTACCAGCCGGCCGTCATCGATCCATTGAGTCAGTCAGTCAGTCAGTCATATCAGACAGGATTCATCTATCTGCCTTTCCATCCATCCACCTATCTGTCGCTGCTTTCTTTTGCCTCCGATAAGCAGCTTTCCCAGTAAAGCCCCAGAGAGGCAGAGAGACAGGGAGATGTGAGGGGGTGGAAGTCTTACATCCACTGGATGGTCACCACTACCTAGAAATGACCTGTGTGTGTTTATTATGGGATGGGATCAGGACACGGTGCAATCCTGACAAAGAGATTGGAACACACACATACAGAGATAAAGGCAGAGACACGCACACACACACAAACACAAACTCATAGAAGCACACACACACATGGACACCAACACACATGAATAGACAGACACACAGATGACTTTGTAATCACTCTGTGTATAGGTTTAACCCATAATTCATCTGTCATCGCTGTAGTGTCTAATAGTTGACCAGTTCCACATGTCTCATTTCATTTTGAGGGCTTGTTAAAGGTTACATAGGTGAGGACACAGTTACGGATTAAATACAAGAGCCCAGCGAAACGTATAGATATGATGCCATGTTGACAGTAGAGCCTCTTCGAAGTATGACCTTGAATAGATTTAAAGCAATGCTCTGTTCCCCCCTCTCTCGCTCTCTCATTTTCACTCTATTTGTAATCCTCCCTTCTCCTATAGTGGACATGTTGCAGATCAGGAAGGCCGGAGTCAGAGGTTATGGGTCAAGACTTTGGCAAAGCTAGTCACAGGAGTGTTGTCACGAAAGGTTGTGACGAAATACAACAGTTTGTTGAGCATTAGGATGGGAGGCTACATTGAAAGTGGAGCCACAATCTATCCATGCATGCATTTAATGCACAAGCAAACATTTTTTCCATCCATGCTTGTCCTACAGTAGTACTGTTAATGTTTGTTTGGATGCAGACTGAGCAGTCTTGGATCCACTGGAACAAATGGGTCATGACATTATCTTTGGCTACCACACAAGCCAAACTCATCCACACATTGTGTAGAAGTGTGTTACCCTGTGTGTCTGTGTGTGGGCTTTTGGGCTTGTGCTCATCCATGTAAATGAGTGCAGGTTTATGTGTACGTCTGTGCACATATGCCTGTGTTTATGCATGGTTGTGTGTTAGTGTGTGCATCTTGGCTGGAAAGCAGGGCCAGCCTCAGATGGGCAGCGGCAGACATATTGGTATGTTTCAACCCATTAGCCAATAAAACCGCAGGTAATCACCAAAAAAACACCTCCAGCTGGACAGGGAGGAGCGCATGGGGTGGGAGAGGGGAGGAGAGGAGAGGAGAGGAGGTGTGTACACCGGTTTGGATAAACCACAAGTTGAAACAAGGAATGAGAGAAAGAGGGGAGAGGGGGGAGGGTGGACTGGGCACATGGATGTAGGAAGGAATTAGTGGTATGTGTGTGTGTGTGTGTGTGTGTGTGTGTGTGTGTGTGTGTGTGTGTGTGTGTGTCGCAGCATGGAGGAAGTGGCTCTGGCAGCTGCTGTTTCTGTGGCGTCAGTCCAGCGACACCTGACAACCTGCATCTATCACTCCCTTATTGAGAGAGAGGCATAAAGGGGAGTGAGGAGGAGGGCAAAGTGTGGGAGAGGGAGGGATAGGGCGATGAAATGGGAAAAGGAAGACGGCAAGAAGGAAAAAGGAAGGTGGATGAGAGCAGGAAAGAGGAAGATGAGAAAGGCGATAGTGATGTAGAGCAAAGGAATGAGTGAACAGTGCAGTGAAAATGGTAGGTGGGATGATCAAACAATGGTTCTGTTCATACTGCCTTGAAGAAAATAAACAAATTCCTCAATAGTTAAACAATTTTGCATATTTTGATGTAGAATGGTAAGGGTTGTCTTGGTGGCCCCGAAACCTTGTTGCTATGTCACCTCTCTGGCCCTCTACCTATATATTTTGTGTTGCTGTCCAGTTAAAACTAGCTAATAAAAAGCCGAGGTAACAAGAAAAGAAAGCGAATGGAAGGAAGAGGCTGAACTTATGTCAAGACAAAGTTATAGGTATAACATCAGGACAGGTCAAAACAAAGACCACTCAAAGAGTATAGCAGGCAAAAACACTACTAACATTCATATTACACCGTCTGTACGAAGACTGTCAATTGTCATGCAGCAAGTGGACACACACACACATCTCAAAGGAGATTGCAGGGGATTTGAGGCCCTCAGATATCCCCCTCACTCACATCAACACACACACACACATACGAACTCACACATTTTACATAGGAGCCTCCAAGAACCTCTCTGCCCTAAGCCCACCCCAGTGCACAATAAGACACATAAAGACAGAGAGAGAGAGAGAGAGAGAGAGCTATGAAATTCTGATATAAACCCTTCTTTTGTAATTCCTACCCTGTACCTCTGAAGCAGGATATTTATGTCTATGTCTGAGCCTACAAAGAGTATACAGCCAGATGTCACACAGGTCCTATCACACCTTCATGTAAGCATGTAATGTAAGCCAAAAGTACCTACCACCTTTTCTGAATATGTGCAGTCTGTAATATCAAGTACCTTTTATACAAAGATCGTAGTATTAAAGTCCACTGCACCTCCTGTTGAGGTGCTTATTACTGTTGAGTTGAGGTTCTCTAATTTCAAGTTCCACAAACATTGTTATTTCTGTCATGGGTGTCACTTTAATCAACAAATAATATGCGTTATTATTATTGCCCATTGACATGCACTTCCACAGTAGCACTCAGCATATATAGCTATTAACCTTTTTTTTTAGTGAGGGTTTAACACATTTAGCGTTAGTGCTACAGGCCCTATAAGTGGCTCTTTACTGCAGTTATCCATTTAGCGGCGCTTGCCTGTTTAGCCTCGCGCTAACAAGGCCTTTTACTGACCACCCATTAACCCACGCAGATTCTGTGTCATTAGCACATTTAGCCTTAGTGCTAGGTAAGTGTCCCTTCTAATTGCTGAATTAATCTGCTCCTCCTGTATCATCAGCATGTAAAGGTTGGGTGTAGGCTAACTAGTCCCATTAGTAGTGTCCATTAGACTGTAAGGATTTCTCCAGCATTTAGCATGTTTAGCCTTTACTTTAACTAACAAGGTCGATTAATAAGCATCTTGTTACCCATTAAGAAGTGTTCATGCATTTAGCCTCTTCCAAGCTAACTAGCCCCCTTAATCAGCCCAGTAATGAGAAAACATCCTCTCCACAGCAGCAGTCAATAGCAATCACTGTTTACTCTGTTTCAGTGGAAGATGCATTGGCTTGCTGGGGTACTGTCGTTGTCAGGTGGCCAAGGGAGGAAGGAAGCAAAGGGTTTTTTGGTTCATATCTCAGCCCAGTTCATACTTTAGATAAATAAACCTTCCTGAACAAATAAACTTGTTTGAGCTATTCTGTACAGTCCAAACTGTCCTAACAAATCCATAACTGTGCTTTACTTTGAACCTGGTGGAAGCAAATTACTAAGTGGAGGAAATGAGCAGGACGGGGGAGAGGGGAGCTGAAAATGAGAAAACAAAATAACAGAATGTAACATGGTACAATAAGAGGGGAGGAAAACAGGAGGCAGAGTAGATGGTTAGAAATAGGTCTCATTTAGACACATAGTAATGTACAGAGAAAAATAGCAAAGACAAAGGACATGACAATATACAAGTAGGAAGATGTAGAAAAAGAGGTGGATGAAGTATAGTAAAAGAGAGAGGGACAAAAGAAAGATATTAAATATTGAATACACTGTGGAGAAAAGAAATAGTGAGGCAGTCAACAATTCCATGTAAAAGTGGTATTAGCTTCTAACACACTTCAGGTGTTGTTTTGTTGGCCAGGGTTGTGAAGTTAATAGACTTACATCGGCTAATAATCTTAGCCTCAGCTCTGCACCAGTGCTACCGTGAGTGAACTGCAGCTAGTCACGCAACCTCAGCTTGCTGTAGCCATGACACATGCACATACTGTATATTCGCATTTAACACACAGACATACATACACAAATACACTGTTTTCTATGCCAGTTTTTTAAACAAAAGTGATAACTGAATTAGGTCACAATGAATCACTGACACATTAAAGCAACAGCTATATATTGATTTAAAAAAATGCCCATACACACAAACTCAAATCTACAAGAAATCAGATTTTCTGCTTGTGGCGGTCAGTTTAAAGAAATGTTTGTTTCAGCACTTGCTCTGTACTGTACATGTATTTGGCCACTATGCCAACAAAGGGCCAGCTTAAAGTCAAAGGTCAAGATCAAGGTATTTTATTCGTGTGCCTGTGTCTATCTACAACTATACATTTTTCTCTAAATGAAAACATACTGTATTTCTTTTTTTTGTCTTTGTGCAGCAGGATATGCTGAGTACTGATGTCTAACGGGTTGTCTACCCACCTGTCTGTTGATGTGTCTATCTAAAATGAACCCTTCCTTTCTGTCTTCCTCCAACATGTCTACATACAGGCAACATTGAGTACAGCTGTCCAGCCACCAACGAGTGCGAGATCACCAAGAGGAGACGCAAGTCGTGCCAGGCCTGCCGCTTCATGAAGTGTCTGACTGTGGGCATGCTGAGGGAGGGTAAGGGAAAAGGTCTCTTCCTTATCTTTCTCTGTTAACTGTGCTACATGTAGCATTTTAAAGCCTATTAAATATGTTTATTTATTTGGTTAATGGAGGCCAATGTTGAAAAAAGTGATCTACCAGATTGTTATATGGCTCCCAGAGATACTGTTTTAGAGAACACAACTTTAAAAATGGCCACATGGTGAAGTAAATGTAAGAGCTATGGAAAAATTAAGTCAAACCTGTTAATTCTAGCTAATAATTAAATAAAAACATACAGAGGAGCACTATGGGAAATGTGGCCTTAGGCTTGAGGAACACAAGAACAACCAAAGCCATAAATACAGGCCGACATCTATTCATGGTGTCATTGGTTTAAGATAAATATACCAAGATACATCAAAAGTATGGCAATGATTTATTGATGTTGAACAATGCTACATGTAACACTTCTAAGAAATTGTCAATACTCCTTTTATGACCATTATATTGTAAACTATTTCTATTTGCATCATGTCCCGTTTTGTTGCCTTCTCACTTCCATGTCTTCTTATCTCACCATCACATAACATTGATCTACATTCTTCTCTTCTTGTATGTTCACCTTTCACTTCCACATACAGGGGTTACATACAATAGTTTCTGAGGACATGTGCACACACAAAGATACACTTCCAAACACTGACTACATCCTTGTTTTATTATACCTAAATAAGATAAACAGAGATATTACAGGATAATTGCAACTCTCACTCTGAGCAGTTGTTCAGTGTTGAAGAAAGGTACAAAAAAAAACATATATTATCTGCCCCCACACCACTTTGATTAAATACACTCACTCTCTCATTTTCACACTCCCTCATTGCCTCTGCCTCGTTCTCTCACTCTCGTCTGCCCACCTCTGACCTTTCTACTCCCACTGCACTTCCAACGATGAAAGGAGGGAGAGGAGTGGCGAGGGATGAAGAGGAGGGCCGATAGAGAGAGAGAGAGAGGCATAGTGGGAGGGGGAAGGTGGGAGAAAGCTAGGGGGAGGGAAGGAGGAAGGGAGGGAGAAGAGATTGATTTATAGGAGCAGAGGAGAGGGACCAGGGGAGGATGAGAGGCAGGGGGAGGATGGTTGAATGAAGCAGAAAGTGTGTGAGAGAGAGAAAGGAGAAGAGAGGAGGGTCAAGGTTGTAATTGATGGGAGACCTGGCCTACGCCCCCTTCCTTACAGTGGTCAGGGAGCGTGCCTCTGCCGACGCCTGTCAGCCCTCCCTCCATCCATTCCTGTCTTCATCTCTCCCTCCAGTTCTCCCACTCAGTATTATTGTACTGTTTCTGTTGCTTCTCTTATGCCTTTCATCCATCCATTCTCCTCTTCACTTCGCTGTTGTCTCCATACACCATGTACCTGCAGCTTTTCTCCCACTCAAATTATTTTAAACCATGACAGTCTAAGTAAGACAGTTGTAGTAAAAAACAAAAACGTGCACATTTTGTTAACCTGACAAGCTGTTGATACAAATATTTTGTATTTTATCAGCTGACAACTTCACATGCCACATGTCACCTTCCCTACCAAAAAGCATATACAGCATGAATTTCATCAAAAAAAAACAGTATGTCGTGACACATTTTCCATTTTAAAAAAATGACAAAGACTACTTAAAAATCTACGTTGCAAAAAGAAAAATTGCTTTTATTTTTGACTAAAAGTACAGTAAAACTTTCAACAATCTAAATTCTAAAATTGTGACTAAAACTAATGTTGGTTGTAGTAAAAAGGCAAAAATGAGATGAACTTTCTTCATGGCATCATTTTGACTAAGCAGGATCTTGTTCCTGTCTTTAAAATGTTCTTTCTCTACGTTTTGCAAACAGCAAAATATTGTAAAAGGGAAGATAACATTAAGAAACCTTCAGAGCTTCAGACACTTAAACACACACACAGTTCATAAATATAACTGCATCCAACGGCCCCAGTTTTACTTCACTGTAAAAGCAGCTCTCTCTCTCTCTCCTCTTTCTCTCTCTCTCTCTCTTCTGTACACACACACTCCCAACAAGCTGCTGTCGTAGCGTTTGTTCTCCCAGTTGATCTGACATAGGCAGAACCCATGTCTCATCTCCTGTTTTGTCTCGCATATGTGTGTGTGGCCCAAACACACACACACACACACACACACACACACGTGTAAGTGCGTGTATTACTGGCAGCTCCAACAGTCTCACAGTTCAAACACAGCACCCTGGACACAGAAACCACATCGCCCTCGTCGATAAACTCCAAACAAAGCTGTCATTTGCAAGGTAATATTTTTTAGTGATCATTTCCTTTCAGGGCTATACTCTTAAATACATTTTTACCTAGATTTTGTTTAGCAGTGAGTGAACAAGAGAGGTAGACATGCTATTGATTTTAACTCTTAAGGATGGGATTTGACCAATAAGCCAATAAGAGAGCAGAACTATAGCTGCCTTTTGTTGCCACTGCTCCCCTGCTTCACACACATATATCATGCACACACACACACACACACACACACACACACACACACACACACACACACGTGGGCCTATATATATATACATCAACATGACAGACCACAACCACCCCATTTGTTGTGCTGGGTGTGAATTTAATACATGGGGTCCCGCTCTACATATGAATAAGGGTCATTTGGAAAATTGATACATCCATTTTCATATATTTTCTCATTTTCACTCCTTTTGACCGGGGAGATTTGAAAAAGCAATGACTATGAAAAAGGAGCAAAATGTATCCCTTCACCTTTGCTTTATTCTGCTGGAGGTGGTAGTTCATAATTGTCATATTTAAACAACTAGTGTATGCTGCAGATATACTAGTTCTCCTCAAACATACCTTTTAATTATTATTCTAAAATAGATCCCCCAAACTCAAACTCATTATAATGCTTCAGTGTCACACAACTCGAATGAAACATCACCCATGAAGAAGATCTAGCCTGGAAATTATTTCAATTTACCAATTAGTGACTTAACATATCAAACATTTGTGTTTCATTTTCAAAGCCTTGTGTGGATTATTTCATCCTTAAAGATATATGGGGTTTCTTAGCAAAGAAGGTGATGTAGCTAATGATTTTCTTAAAAGAGATATGTTTTAATGTTTGTTTACGAAGTACAGTATTTTGGTATCTATGTAAAAACCAATGTACAGAATGACGAAGGACTACCTCATTAAACATTTCATCACTCTCAACTAACAACCCTTTGCACACACAACATTTAAGAACATTGCCTTGCGTGTTTTACACCGCCCTTCTGGGTGTAAGCATCGTTGCAGCAGAATTGCATAGATGATAATGGTAAGTGGCTCGATCAGTTAGCATCAGAGCTAACTGTGGTTGTCAGGGGCTAGCTCACGGGAGAAAGGTGAAGATAAAGTGGTAAGGCTGGAGTGGGAGAGGGGTGGAGGACATGGAGTAGAGTTTGTGTGTGTGTGTGTGTGTGTGTGTGTGTGTGTGTGTGTGTGTGTGTGTGTGTGTGTGTGTGTGTGTGTGTGTATGTGTGTGTGTAGATGTTGTAGTTTACCCCTTAGGGCAAGATCTGCCTCAAATTAGCTTTGTCGCCCTGGGAGACAGAGAGGGTGAGATGAAGAGCAAGTGAGGCAGCAAGGAAGTGTGTGTGTGTGTGTGTGTGTGTGTGTGTGTGTGTGTGTGTGTGTGTGTGTGTGTGTGAGGTAAAGAGAGGGGAGAAAAAGAGGCCAGAGGGTCAGTAAACCAACTCAGAGTGGAGCCTTTTCTTTACATGTTCTCTTAAACACACACCTCATCATGTGAATATATACACACACACACACACACACACACACACACACACACAGCCATGTCTGTGTGAAATAGTGAATGTTTCTCACTCAGAGGAGAGGAGAGGAGTAAACGAGCAGGGGGGTAAACTGAAGGAAGTAACAAACATTGGGCACCCACCCACCAATATGTAGCAGCTAATTTCTGGAGCAAGGCAATTAAAAGGCCTGACTATATTATGAGAACTTCCCCTCTGGCAATGGCTGTCTGTCCATTTTTAATGAGGTCATAATGATGCGTCAGCTGAAGACCGAAAGGTCACAGGGGCGGGGCATAAATCTACATGGAGAGAGAGGGGAGGGTGAGTGAGAGAACAGGGGTATTATTGCAGGTAGAAGATTTGATGAAAAATAATGAAACAGGGGAAGGTTGAAAGCAATTTTTAACAAATGCTAACCCCAGAAAATACATTTTAATGTAGTGTTATTCATTTGATGGGGGGGAAAAAAGCTGTTAACAAGCAAAGGTAAAAACACTAGCTGTCACAGTTATTTCAATTTACACACAACTGGCAAGGCAAGACAGACGTAATGCATTCAAATTCAGCAGTAATGCGTAGAATTGTCACAAACAGAATACAAAACACAGATCAGACATTTGAACATGAAAGGCTTTGGCAGAGGCACACAGTCCAGGAGCCAGCAATATTCACTATGGATGTATATTGTACATATGGTCATATTGACAGATTTGCTCCCTTACAACACAGCAGCTTTGATGATGGCACGTCTGATGAATCGTGGTTAAACACACAAAATGTGTTGAATCCAAAACCAAAGCCTCCATCTCTATATTGTCGTAAACAGCCAGCTGGATTCAGATGGTGGACTACTAGAGAGACAAGTCCAGGGACCGCAAATATAAACCTTGGCACACTGCCCCACACATGCACACACACACACTAACAGCTCGTGCCAACTTTGGCCGTGCTCCCCACAGCCTCTAAGACCTAATGAGTGAGATCGGGTGGAAGGCCCCAGTCTGTGTGAGCGTTAGTGCTCGTGTGTGTGTGTTTGGTGTGTATATGCATCTGGTAGTGTGCGTCATAACTCTCTTCATAGCTCAACAATCCTGACTCCAATCTCATTGCCGCACACACACCACAGTCAAGACGACTGGCCGACACATGTTCACATGCAAAACGCGCAAAGACAATTTGTCTCTCATAAAGGACACATTTCTTGGTAGATGATGGTGAGTAAAAGGGGAAAAAAGAGAAGATGAAATGACAAAGATAGATGAGTGGTAAATGAATAGTACAGGAGGAGAATACAAGAAGAAGGGAGGAAAGAATGAAAGCAGTGGATGACCAGAAGAAGAGAGAGCGAGCAATTTCGGAGAGAGGGGAGGAGACAAGAGGAGAGGACGGGGAAACAGAGGAGGGGAGCGCCAGACAACTGGTGGCGTCTGGTGTTCCCCCATGGGAAACTTGTAGCTAAATCTGGCCCTGTAGCGTCTGTCCTGAGCGAGTGTGTGAGTGTTTGTGTGTGTGACTGGCATCTGGTTGCATCCCAGCTAGGAAGGAGCGATAATGGAAATACTGTGACGAGAGATCTGCCTAAGTGGTCCACTCCTTCACATGCACTTTCTATCTGTTTGTCTTGAGAGGAGAGTAGATGTGGCAAGGAGACTATTTGGGAATATCAATTTATTTATCAGAAGAATTGAAAAAATATTGTTTTCAGTTGTATTTGACAGTTCACAACAGCAATGCTTTCATCTAACTCACACAAATTCCACAAAAAGCCTGTGTCATAGGTGTAATACATTTGAATGTGGTGCTTTGCTATCTAATGAATTAAAACATTGTGATAATATCTACTTGAGTAAGTATTTTTCAAGAACTGTATGTATTTCATAAATACAGCCATGAATGTGGAAAAAGGAAACTTTTTTTCAGGGACCCCACATGGTCTCACACACATGCCCATATTCACACAAACACACACACACATTCACACACCAGTGACAGCCACCTGCCCGCTGCCTCAGGCAGTGCTGTTCTGATCTGTTCTGGTCTAAACAAACGTCACCGCATGACTCTACACACACTCTCCTCTTAACGTCCCCTCCACCCCTCTCTCATGCTCTCTTTATTTATTCTTTCTTTCTTTAAGTTCTCTTGTGTCAGTTTTTTAAATTTGAGCATAATAACGTTTTACCGATGTGAAACAACAAGAATCTTGACTCTGACACTGATCTGATGTCTTCACACCCTGAACCAACCAGTTACACACACAAAATAACCCATGTTCTGGTAATACTGTAGTTATATGTCCACATATGTTGTATGTTTCTTTATCTTGTTATTTCTAATTCATCCTCACATGCAGAAGATTCACACACACACACACACACACACACACACACACACACACACACACACACACACTCTCACCCAATCTACTCTCCCATCAGTTCTTAAACCCACATAGGAAAACCCTTTATGTTATTACATCAACACTGCAGTTTAACACACACACACACACACACACAGCAACATAAAGTGATAACCTGGTCTATGGTGGTAGAGGACTTTAACCCTGTTACAACTTCAATTACCATAAAACTCTCCCTCTCAGTGTTTCCTCGTCTCTGCCTCTTTAAATGCTCTCTTCCTCTTGTGCTTTTTGTCATCCCTTTTTCTCTCTGCTGTGATCAACAGAAATCAATCATTTTATTTGTCTTCCTACTCCTCTCTCCACTCTAACCCTCACTCCCGTTCTCGCCCTCTTTCATCCCCTCATTCTCTTATCATATCATTGACCATCTGAAATCAATCCATTTTGTGTTCTTTCTCTCGTCTTTCCCCTTTTCCCTCTCTCTTCTGTCTTTCTCTTTCTACGCTTGCCCGGCGCTCTCTTCAAAAGCACTTAGGTGTCAAAGGCATTTCACTCGCAATCCCTCAACTGTTCAAACGCACACACACGTGCACGCTGACACAGAGTGACGCCGGTGCAGTGTAAAATCTATGCTGATGTGATCAGTGCAGATTGTGCTATTGACAGGCAGCAATATTCTCACGTTAGGAATGATTCACCTTCATCACTGTCACTGTGTGTGCATGATTGTGTGTACATTTGATAAAAGTGGTACAAAATGTATATGATAGGTGGAAGTCATGTAAGTATATACATACAGTTTACTTACACTATGCTCTATGTAGCACAACAAAATGATTTGTTTCTGTGTGTGTAGAAGAAGTAGACTGAGGTGTACTGCTAGTTGACATAATAATTAAAGCATATAATAGGCATATAACCTCCATGGATTTCTTCTTTTTCTTTCATGGATCTTTCCTTTTCTCCCATTATTTTATTCCTACCTCATTTGCTTTTATTAGCGCTCACTTCATCCCTCCTTTTCTCTCTCATTTCATTTTTTTCTCGTTCTCCTTTCTTCTTTTGTTTACTAGCCCATCCATTACTTTACCCCTCCCCTTCTCATCTTATATCACAACCTATGCTCTTCTCTTTTCTCCTCTGTTCTCTTTCTTCTACCCTTTCTTTTGTCATAATCTTCCATTAATGCTTTTTATCATTTTTTATCTAAATTTTATTTTATTTTTCTCACGTTTTTATTCCATTTCTTACCTATTCCCTGTTCAATCACTCTGTTCTTCTCTTGCCTTTTCTTTTTCCGGCATTTTTTTTTTCTGATCCTTACATTTCCTCTCCCCCGACCCCTTTTCTCTGTATCCTTTTCCTCTCCTCTCCTCCCCTCTTACCTTCCCTCCTTTCCTCTCTGGCCCATTCTTTACGATTTGAAGGCTCATTTGTTAAGAGGAGGTAGCACACTCTCACTTTCCCCCTAGCCGCCTCCTGTCTCTTTTTTGTGGGCTTTGGAAATATAATTTTCAATTTTTAATTTGATTCATTTAGATTTGATCATTAATCAGTGCTGAGAGAGAGTTAATTTGGTGGAAAATAGATGAGGTAGTTAGAGAGGGCTCTTTATAAAGTGAGCTCAGCACAGCGCTGGGTCTTTTAGGTATAAGGAAAAGAGAAACATTGAGAGTCTGCATGTGAGAGTTTGTGTGTGGGAAAGGTCTGCGTGAAATAGAAAGTAATATGAGAGAAAGAGTGTGTAGATTTGCTACATTCATGTTTGTGTTAATAAGGATTTTGCTGAGCGGGCGGTCAGCATCACTCAATCTCTCATTCCATTTATGTTTTTCATATTACAGTTTTTTGCGTGAGAATTATTCTTCAGAAGTGACTCAAAGTGGGTCTGTGATTGGAGGACTTAGCAGCAGGTGTAGGTGCATCGTAAACAGACGCACAACTGATGCTACAATACAGAGAAGTTTGCCCAAACTCCCTCTTTGACACCCGCATCAAATTTGAATTAATTTCTCTCACATCCCTTTTGATTTAAGCTCTTCATCAAACCCTTTCTTTCATTTGTCCTCTCCGTCCAAACGTCTACCTTTTCACTTGATTTCACCCTCTTCTACCTTTTCGAGCTCTGATACTTTCTGCTTTCTCTCTGTCTCCCTCTCCTCTTCTGACCAGCCGCTGACCCAGGTAGTGACTGAGCAAGCTGCTTGTTGGGGCTTACCCAAACACAACACGGGGGGTGTGGGTTAGAGAAACATAGATGTTGTGTGAATGTGTGTGTAAGAGAGAAAGCGGAGTGGGTGTGTGAGTGGGTTTGTACCCCCTGGTGTTAAGAGTTTCTTGACCGTTTGCTGACACTGCCCCCCCCCCCCCCCCCCCCCACTGTACCTGGACTGTCAGCCCTTCTGTCTACCTATTCCTGTCTCACACACACACACACACACACACACACACACACACACACACACTGGGTTGGCTGCTGCCTGGGATAGTTTCTAAGTTTCCATAGTAAAATGTGTACACTCACGTCACTGTAAGATGCTTTCAATAAAAGTGTCCACCAGAATGTGCACATGTACAAAACACAAATAAAACAGGGAAACACGTGCACATACAAGCACTTACAAATGCAGACGAATGCACAAACATGCTCCCTGACATTTTTTTTTTTCTGCCAATAGGAAGTCTTTCTGTTAAATCTCTTCGGTGTGTTGTCTTGGTCATGGTCAGCACATTTTTCAGAGGATTTAAATCTCTGTGTGTTAGCAAATCTCTCTCCTGCCCCGTCCCTCTTATTCTCTCTCTGTCTGTACATTTAAATCAAATCAGTGGTTCTGTTGGAGTGTAAAGCAATAGACAGGCATTGTGTTCATATTGTTTTTGGTTTAATTCACATATGGGTATTTTAAACATTCTCAAGTTTTAATTATTTCAGTAACTGAGTTAAGTGTCAACAGCTTTTAAAAAAATAATACTTTGTTTTGCGTACTGTTTACACCAACAACATTAAGATTTCTCTGCAGCTGTCTGACGCTTACTCAGCTACTTCTTGTCTAACCAGCAGACTTGCTTCTTTGTCCAATTCCATGCTTAAAAATTTAAATTAAAATATAGTAGACCTTAACAATAGAGTAGTATGTAAATCAGATTAGTACTTGAAAATGAGGATATAAAAGTAGCAAGAGAGACACATCTTGGACCTCTCGCTGCCAAAACCATTTTGCATCTAATCCACAAATTGTTCATTTTGTTTCTGAATGATAGAAACAAAAAGTAGCATAGTGTTAGTTTTGAAACATTTGACTGCCCTTTCAGATTCCCCCTCTCCTCTCCTCTCCTCTCCTCTCCTCTCCTCTTCTCTTCCAGGGCTCATGACACCTCTGTCTTCCTTATCCATCTTTAAGTGGTAACCACGGTAACATCCAATCCCCTGAGAGATAGGCCTAATTAAATTAGGACTCCTTTGTGTCAATTAATTAACGAGACAGAGAGAGAGAGAGAGAGAGAGAGAGAGAGAGACACATAGACACACACACACAGATTGGGCAAGAGACAGGAAAAGAGTTAGTCAGAAAGCCAGAGAGACTACGTGAGAGAGAGGCCCTTTACTCAAATGGTGTCTCGATGAATTAATCTCGTTGTACAATAAAGAGGCAAGCAAGTTTAGCAAACGTAAAAGTGCCTGCATGCATAACAGACATGCATGCAGTGCATTCTTTGTCATCTCTCCCCCTCTTTCCCTTCATTTCCACCCTCTTTTTATACTTCTTACATACTTGCAGATTTGTTATTTTTCTTGTCTTCTTGTTAAGTAGTCAAAAAAGTCAAAGTCTCTCTTTCAGTGTCGTGCACAGTGTATTGATACACACTTCTGTTATTTCTCACAGGTGTTCGTCTGGACAGGGTTCGTGGTGGGAGACAGAAGTATAAACGCCGGATAGATGCGGACAACAGTCCATACCTGAACCCACAGCTGGCTCTGCCTCCCAAGAAGCCATGTAAGAACACACACACACACACACAAACAATATATGTAACAGCCCTTTTTTGTCTCCGAGGCTGGGTAGTGATTCTCAAGGACAGACATTTGCATACTGTCCTCAGTGCACAGTAACTCATACTCAACAAATTGACATACTTTATGTGAAACAGTGGCAACAGCAACAGGACGTAATGTGGATAGTACACAAGGAAAATCCTAACTGGAAATAAACAGAAAATATTCAAATTCTAGCATATTGTACCACTACAGGAGTCGTTCAGAGACCAGAAGTATCCTAACGGAGACAGTTGGACAGTAAAAACATTTAAACACACATACAGACACACAAACACACACACACATAAATAGACACAGGGTAGTGAGAATCCCATCTGTTTGGGACCAAGTTTATCTCCCTGTCTCTATTGCTACCAGTTTGGGGTCATAACATTTTATATGTGTAATATTTCACCATAAAGGTGTTCATTTAGCTCCGACTGGATTGGCTGCGTTTTTTAAAGAATAAAACCATCGCCAAAGCCTGATGATTGAAAAATTAACAAGGGAGAGAGTGAGTGAGAGTGACAGAGAGACAGGTGGAGACAGAGAGGGAGAGGCTGAACCTAAATGAGAAGGTTTCTCAGAGAGAGGGAGAGAGAGGAAGGGAGGGGGGCCAGCCAGAACCTCTAATCCGGATTAAATCCAATCTGGCAACCACATCAAACTAGAGTTAGCTCTTTAGCTAACCGTCTGCTCGCACACATAACACACACATACACACACACTCCTGCACATGCAGTGCAGATTGAGCAGTGTTTAGCAGCTTGGTCCCCAAAGCCCATTTTGCTTAAAGCTGGAGCATATTCTGCTTTAGGCCAATATGCTGAATGGCTGCACGACAGCTTACCGGGACTTCTGCACTACTAATCATTGAAATGATGGGATAATATGAGTGTGTGTACACTATGTGTGTGTGTTTACTTATAATGTAAGTGTTTGCATACACAGAGTCACTGGTGAGCTTTAGACCAATTTCCCTTAAGATGGTTGAGTTATATTTAACTCTTTAGTCCTGTTATTGTTTTTATCAGGCATTTGTCACATTTTGGAAGAGTTGTTTACTAGAATCGCCAGTGACCACTCCAAATAGTTATTCAGGCTTTAATCCCTAGTTTACATCTTTTCCTTAACAAATGTATGAACCCAAATCTCTCTCTGACCTAAAAAAACAAACCTGCACTTGAAAAACCAAAAATATAGGGTTGATATAGACTTCCTAGGTCTCTCTTGTTCTTTTCCTCTCACATACAGTCAATACACACACAAAAAAAATCTTTCCGTCCCTCTGTCTCTCTCTCAGATACACGCACACAGCCTATCTGTCTGTAGCCCAATCCCTAGCCTCAGCGTCCCCATTGATTGTGTGAGAACAGAACAATAGCCCTGGGTTTGGAAATGGGCTTCCATTGATTCTAATTAGGGAAACATTAAATAAGATTTACCCACAGATACTGCAGTGTGACTGGGATTGGTTTGGCTCAAACGACCCTGGAGCTGGAGCTAGAGGGAAGAGGATGGAAAGAATATATATATGTACAAGTGTGTGTGTATGTGTGTGTGTAACAGAATTGGGGGTGGAGAGTGTTAGATCAATACACAACTCATCCCCCCCCAACTCTGTTTCACTCTCTCTTGCTGTTTATCTCTATCTAGCTGTCGCTCTCTCGTCTCTTCCTGTCTGTCTTCTACAATCTGTCCATGGCTCTATTTCTACCTGTCTGTCTTTTCCCATTTTTTTCTATGCTTATTTCTCTCTCTCTCCTTTCCTCTATCCCTCGCTCCTCTCTTGCTATTCTATCCTCTGTTATTATTCCCATGCTTGATTAGTCAGTGGATTAATTTGGAAGCAGGGTATCAGTCTGTTACTAATGAGCCATAGAGATCTCATCACCACATGTCACCATTACCAGCTGAGCTGTTTGGCTTTCAGTATTATCTTTCCCTTCTGTATGTATCAGCGAAGCTTCTTAATGCTGTGATACAAAAGACAACGTTTTGGGCAACCCTGAATCACCAGCAGCAATCGCCTTTAATCACACCTTGAAGCATCTCCTAAACTGGAAACGTTTCAATAATTTTTCGATCTTTTGTCAAGTGCATTTTCATCTTTAGTCCTGCCAAATTACTGGAATCAAATCAATTATGAATTGCTTGATTGTTCAAAAATTCTACAGGACATTTAGGGAAGGCTTATTTGATCTTGTTTCCATTGCATATTGTACATATGAACACTGCAAAATGTCAGTGCTCTGCAAAAAGCTATATTATACTATATGATATACTGTATACAATATTATTATACTGTGAACATGATAATGTCAAAACTTGACTTTTACACTTACATACATAACTTGAAGTTTTTTAAAGTCTGTTTTTTGACTATTTTAAAGGTTTAATTCATTTTTAATGAACACGTTAAACATTCTTCCAGTTGTACATATTCATGTTTGTATACAATAAAATATACATATACAGTATATGTATAAAATGCTGTATGTGTAATATCTAACATCATGATACTTTGGAGTATACTGAAATGTATTGTGTGTTGATTTGATACATGTCAGCTGCTTTTTTGCTAAATGGGGGAAATACCATATATGTTATCTAGCAAGCCATGTTATCAGGGATTTTGCGTATGACCTTTCACATTTATGCACCGGATTGGTGTGGAACAGCTTGTAGCCTAATGCAGCAAAAATTCACCATCTCTCTGTCTCTGTGTCTTTCTCCTTGTCTGGTGGTCATGTCAGTTGCCTTTGGCTGCCTTGCAGATAACAAAATCGTCTCTCACCTGCTGGTGGCCGAGCCAGAGAAGATTTACGCCATGCCTGACCCAACAGTACCCGACAGCGACATCAAGGCACTGACTACGCTGTGTGACCTGGCGGACAGAGAGCTGGTGGTCAACATCGGCTGGGCCAAACATATCCCAGGTAGGGGAGAAAAACTGCTGAACCCTGACTTTCACACTGAACCTAACCTGACTTTATGTTGTGACACTATCACACACACATACGTACACACATACATTTCTTTTATCCAATTCCAGAGTATAGGAGAGTTCATATACACAACCACACACATATATAAGGATAGACACACACATGCTGTGTGAATTGGCAGAGAGAGTACAAGGTTAGATCAGGCACACTTACATACATACAAGTACACCTGGTGCTAAGGTGTGACCTTTCACCCTAATCCTTGCACTCAGACAGTTTGAACTGTTGACTTCTCCAACTGACCAACCAAATGCTCTCACTGGTATCACACCTTTCCACACACACACACACACACACACACACACACACACACACACACACACACATACACACACACACACAGAAATTCTGACCTTTTGAACCAAACAGTCCAATCCCCTTACCTTCGACTTGTGTAGGTGTGTGTGTGGGTGCGTTTGTGAGTGTGCCTGCAGTCACTGTACCATATATATGACATATATATTTTTTGTGCAGTAAGAACCTCAATATCGTATTTAAGACAAACATTATAGTGAGTTTTTATACATCAGGTGATATAATTATATACAGTAGAATAAGTCTGCCTATAGCTCATCAATCTTCCTCTACAGGTTCATGTTTATCACTAACCTGATCTAATCTGGTTAAACTAACTCTTTTTCTCTCTCTTAATCTGCTCAAAATTGGATCTGGACTACAAGATTAGAAAATTAAAACAATGGCAGACACACAAATGAGCCAAAAAATGAGTAAATGAGAAAACAAAAGAGAGGAAAAGAGCAAGATTGATAATGACAAATGCATCTGGCCGTAGAAGCTAAAATGTAGAGGAAGACAGGGAGCAAGACGCATGAGAGGAAGGGATGATGCTATAATCTGGTTTTGGTTTTAGTGAGGGAGCCTGCTGTGACAGCAGTGAGGAGGGAAGAGCAGTGTCCCAGATTAACACAGATTAGCACAAAGATTAGTCCCATTGTCAACTGGAAATATGGTTATAGAATAGAATAGAATTACCCCCGATGCCACTGTTCAAACAGTATAGAGGGTTGTGAGAGTATAGGGGGAAACACCAGATTAGAGGCATAAATACCACTCAGTCATGCTGTGTAAATCTGTTACAATAAAATCAATGGCGTTGGATAACAGGATCTCCAAATTATATATGTTATATATAATGTGAAAATAACAGAGAGAAAGGGGAAAAAGAGATTGAGAGAGAGAGAGAAAGATGGGAATATACATTGCTTCTTGTTAGTGTATTGATCTATGTGCTGCTATATGGACAGTAAGCAGACATATATATTGATCCATATACCAAGTATAGCTCTTTGAATATTTATTCTTCTCTTTCAAAACAACATATAACCTCATTCCAATGCTATCTCCTTTCCTCTAATCTCCCTGTCCTGCGTTTTACCCTTTTAATCCATTTATGTCTCTGCCCTGCTCTCTCACTCTCCATACATCTGGGATGCACCTGTACTGTATATAACTGTATACACACAGAAATATATACACACTAACATACACATGATGTATATTTAATGTATTGTTTGTCATTGGGCTTGCCTTTTCCTTTGCTCACTACTTTTACACGTGAATGGACTGGGCTAGGCTGGGTGTGTGCGTGTGTGTGTGTGTGTGTGTGTGTGTGTGTGTGTGCGCGCGAGAGAGCGAAGCGCAACGATTGCTTGGCGGAGGAGAGAAGATGGCGTGATTAGATGAACGAGAAAGGCAATCCGCTGCTCACAGAGAAAGATAGAACTCTTCATCTTCCAAGTGTGTGTGTGTGTGTGTGTGTGTGTGTGAACACTTTATGAAATCCTCATTGTTTACAACACTGAACACTGATCTAATACTCTCTCTCTCACACACACACACACACACACACACACACACACACACACACACATACATACATACATGTACACACATAAAGTGATCTACTGTTCACTCAGGCTGGAAAGGATTGTCAGAAAGAAATACGCCTCCACGACATTCTTTATCAGACTCTTCCACACACACACACACACACACACACACACACACACACACATAAAAGGCAAACAATAAAGAGTCTGCAATGAGTTAAGTCTTGAATGGAATAGAATAGAATAGACCTGTTAACCTTTTTTCAGCCGTCTTGTTTTACATCTTGTCAAGTGTGTGAATGTGTATGTGTGTGTGTGTGTGTGTGTGTGTGTGTGTGTGTGTGTGAGACTGACTCTGTGCAGCGTGCACATGTGAACACACACATGCACACATCTTTGCTCGCCATGGTACAGTAATTTTTTTAATCAAATTGATGGAGAGAGACAGAGAAACAAAGAGGAAAAAGACAGAGGCAGAGAGAAGAGAGGTGAAGCCAATTTATGCTTCATGATATGGCTGCGCTGCGCTGCGTACACACACACATACGCACATACACGCGCACACACAGGCTGCTAACAGTGGTAACAACGTGTCAAGGCGAGCGCCAGGCAGCTAATTTGAAGTCATTAGATGTCTGCCGTACTGGCAACAATTTGTTACGCTCACACACGCACAAACACACACAAAAAAACACATCACATACACACACTGAGTTAAGAGCCGTCTGCGGATAGCGAGGAGGCTAAATTGTAAACTAATTTAAACATCACTCAGCGTTAGAGAGGCTGCCTGCAAGACAGGCCCCCGGATAACAAGACTAGGGTACGTGTGTGTGTGTGTGTGTGTGTGTGTGTGTGTGTGTGTGTGTGTGTTGCTAGTCATGTTTGACACACAGACTCACCCAACCTTAGAGACTTGTGACAACTCACACACATATCTATTTGATTGGTTCTTTTATTCTAAAGCTGTGTGTGCATGAGTGTGTGCACGCTCATTTCCATACTGATATGGCCTATATGCAAACATTTGATATGTCATTAGGAGAGTAAAATGAGGTTTCAGACACAGTGTGTGTCTCTTGTCTCCCACAAAGAATGGGACACTATCACACACGTGCACGTCACACACACACATGTGTACGTCAAAGAGAGAAGAAATGCATTCAAACACATAAACATAGACACATCTTTGAAGCCTTTTTGCTGATTCAAGTTGTAGCCAACACATAGACTAGTGGCCCCACACATACACACATGTTCAAACCCTTATAAAGAATATAAAGTATATGAGCAGTATACTATCACCCTCTGGAAACTGAGGGTATGCGGAAATATCGTAGGAGCTGTTATTCAGAGGCCGTGAAAGGTTTTGGTGTCCAATAATATGGATTAGTGAAGGGAAGATCTCATTTTAATAGCTCTCAAAGAGACAACTCCAGTTGCATATTAGGCTGCATGTCATAGTCAAGTGTGTGTGTGTGTGTGTTGAAGGGGGAGCGAGGAGCGGTCAGGTGAGGGGAGGATGAGGAGAACAGCAAATATTTAAACAGGGGCGAATGAGAGAGTGAATTAAAAGAAAGAAAGGCCATTCAAGATGAGCCATTTATCTGTCTGTAGAATTAGTCTTTTCATCCTCTCTTTTCTGTTCTCTTACCCATCTCTCTCTCTCTCTCTCTCTCTTTCTCTCTCTCCATAATAACTAAATGACTACCGGGCAGTCATGCCAGCAGCTCTTATCTAGACTCGCGGACACAAAAGGGAAAGACAGACAGGCGAGCACTTGACTTGACGAAAGAGCAAGGAACGAACAAATGAATGAATCAACGAAAGAGAGCCAGAACCTATAACACAGTCTATTTTACCAGAACCAGGGGCCTTGCCATTTTTTTTTTTACACCCCCCTCCCCCATTCTTTCTTTATTCAAGAGAGAAATTGCTCTCGGGCCGCCCTGCACTTCCCCTCCACTATTCTCTTGCTTCCCTATCTCGTCTTACTTGCTCTCTCTTTTCTTACAGTCTTTCTCCCTCTCTTTCTTCCAGTCCCCTTTCAATTTTGACACTCAGGATAAGCGGTCTATGTGACGGCAGTAACGCAGTATGATTGAGCTGTAAAAACGGGGGAAGGGAGGTGGAGGGGGGTTGCTGTCGGTCTATTCATTTAATCGGTCTTTATGGAGATATGGGAGAAGGGGTTTGGGTGGTGGTGGTGATGGGATAGTGGGTGAGGAGGGAAGTCCTCTTGCTTCATGTTCTGCATCTTTCTGTCTCATTCAGTCGTTTATTGATCTGTCTCTTTATCATTTCTTCTTTCTCTTTCTCCATCTTACTCCTTGTTTGGATTTGGGGAGGAGCATGGGTGTTGAAAACATGAATAAGGTCAAAGTCAAGGTCTGGAAGATTGGTAGCCTCTGTCTCATGTCGGTGATGGTGATTGTTACCGCAATTCCATAAACTCTGACATTTCCTGCCAAGAAGATGTTGCTTCTAATTTTGCTTTTGTCATGGGGTGAAGATGGTAAACATGCTGAAAGTGTGAACAAAACAAAACAAAAGTAAAGCTGTGTTTCCAATAAGAAATAGCGTCTTCTTTTCTCTTATTTTTTTCTTCCAGTTAATTTTCCAACTTTACTATTTAATTATTATGTTGTTACATATCATTTTACTGCTATACGCATTGAGAGTTGTGATTCGAATGACCTATTATTATATTATACCCCTTGAAGAGGAGGTGTACAATAAAACATGCAAGGTTGAAGATAAAGAAGAAAAGTGAAGGAAATGGGCGGAGAATGGAAAGCAGGGAGGTCACATACATTACCTCAGTATAACCGAGATACTCCCAAAGAGCCTTTAACACAATACTATTCTGACCCGATGGCTAAATATCCCCCACCCCTTCAACCCCTCTTGTGACCTCTCTTTTTCTCTCTCTCTACTTCTGTCTCTCTCTGGCTCTCCCTCCTTTTCTCCCTCTGTCTGACCTGACCTCCCACCCTCTCTCTCCATGGTATCCTTAACCTCTTCATTATCAAGTCAACCTCATCTCTCAACCCCAGTCCCCTCCCACGCCTCCCACCTCCCCTCTTCTCTCATCCCCACCAGCCAGCCATCGTCACTGTCTTTCTCTTTGATTCTCTGTCTGTATGTCTCTACAAATGCAGTGATCGGGGTTTATTGAGTTCAGCTCTAGATTTTGAAACCATATGATTGTTTGCTCATCGACCAGATCGCTCATTCAAATACGCCTTTTTGCAAACATTGGTACATCGCCACATACTCAGTGAAGCACCCAGCCCTCCCTAATCTTTACCTCTGCTGTTGTTCTGCTGTGCCCTTCCTCTTTTGGTCATGTTATAAGTGGTTTTCACTTAAAGATTTAGTCGAGCCAGTCGAGCAGTTAGTCATTCAGACAGTTAGTCAGACAGTCAGTCAGACAGTCAGTCAGTTAGCCGATCAGTCAGTCAAGTAACTACACAGCCAGTCAATCAGCCAGAAAGACTCCCAGTCAGTCAGCAAATATTGATTAATAGAAGTGTCCTGCTCCTTTTAGCAAATCAAATGTTGAGTCTCAGCAGCCAAGGGGAACCTCTGAACACACACAAACACACACACACTTATACACATGGATACACACATCCTTGACTCTGAAAGTGCAGCTCTCTAAATTAACACTGACACACATTATAACACTTCACAGTGAGCTTCAAGAGATGCAGAACAGCACCGTGTGTGTGTGTGTGTGTGTGTGTCTGTCTGTGTGTCTGTGTGTGTGTGTGTGTGTGTGTGTGTCTGTGTGGTGATAGAGGAACGTAAAAGCCCAGACTGGTGGTGATGTCACTCTACGGCCCTCCTCATTAAGTCTGGTGTTGTCATCATCAATCAGCAAAGAGGTTGTTGGGCTTTGGGTCAGAGAGTGGTAAATCAGAAGAGAAACATCTCTCCACCATCACGCACACAAACACACACACACACTTTTTTATTTTTCAATTGTTAAATCAATGAGCTTTATTGGCATGAAACTTCTGAAACAATATTCCCTCCTCCTAATTTCTTCCCTCCCTCTTCACTATACTTCCCCTACTTCACCTTTCAGTCCGTACCCTTTGCAATAAAATGCCTGGTCTAGGTACACTTGTACATGTAAACTCAGGAAAACACATACACGGAAATACATGGACACACACACACTAACGCACAAGCAGAGTTGCCCCCATTCTGTCGGCTAAGGCTAGTTCACCTTGACAGTCACAGCATGCTGGGTGCCTTCTTAACACACAAACACAACACGCAAACATACAGTGGATTCACATAGACACACATGTACAGCAGAGTGTACAGACATAAAAACATTTACATGGCAGAGTCCAAGCAAACACATAAACAAAGCGATAAGCTGTGTTTATGTGTTTGCACAAATGCATACACACAGATTGAGTCTGTTTAGTTTTAAGTCTTTATAGGCGTAACATGCAAAAAGATTGAAGGTTAAAACAAGGTTTAAAGGTGCAAAGGTTTAAAAAAAAAAGTTGTATTGTAGAAAATTCCAGTGAATTACAGAGAAATTTCAGAAGTATTCACATTTTTCTGATGCACTAACGGTAACCATTAACCCCTAACCCAGGAGCAGATACTGTAGGAAAAACAAATAACAAATCTTGACAGTGAGCAGTTTATGCTCAATCAATATATTTAGTTTTTATGCTGATTAATGTTTTTTACATAATTCACAAGGTTGCTTTTGTAACATACTCCTTCCAGTCAGTTCAGGTAAGGAGGATAAGAAATATAACAGACAGCACTCTGTCTTCTTTGATGTGATATAACTGACGTCACCTTTTCCATATTCTAATGAGATTCAACTCATAAATAGGACTTTATTAGGATCTGATTTAAATTTAGAATCAGAATTTGATTTATTTCATTGCCTTGGTCAATTTAGTTTCTTTTGTGCTCTCTTCTACATATCTTCACGTGTGTTTCTAGTCACTGTTGATTTTCTCTGAGCTCTGTTGGGCGTGTTTGATTTCCATTTCTGCTCATCCCTGAGCTACATAACACATTTAGAGGTTGATGTCTTGGTTTCAAGTATGTGTGTTTGCTTATGTGTGTGTGTGTGTGTGTGTGTGTGTGTGTGTGTGTGTGTGTGTGTGTGTGTGTGTGTGTGTGTGTGTTTGTCTGTTTCATTGTCCACATTCGTGCATAAGAGACATCTTATTTTTCAGTGCACCACCACCACCATGGTTTCCTCTTGCAGCTCATACAAACAAACACACTCCTGTTTGCAGATGAAAACAAATATTGATGAAATCCAATTAGGAAAAGAATATTTGATATCTGAGCTTAATGTTTGGATTAAGTTGGGCTTTCTTATTGGATTAAGGCTGTGGGTACTGGAAGCATGTCATCAATATTAGAAAACAGAAGAGAGGAAACATTTCCGTTTTTCTGTGCATCGCTTTTCTTCTGTCTAATCTGCTATACTTCACTACTTCATGTATTCACTTTTTGTCCTGGTGTATGTGTCATTCTAGTGTTTTTGGTGATAATAAGACAAGATCAGTCTAACGTTCAAACAACATCATTTAACAAAATATAGCCCACATTTTGTCAAAATGAATTTAACACAACTTGGTGTTAAGCATAAATATACTATAATATGCTGCTTTAGTCACTGCAGGATGCAATGTCTATATTACAATAAATAAATAAACCAAATCTGTGAAGTAAGATTTCGAAAGGAAAGACAAGAAATGCTGGTTTTGTGAAAGAAGTTATTTATGATACATTGGATGTTTTGATGAATACACACACACACACACACACACACACACATAAATGCACTTACATATTCAGTCTCTGAGGGCACGTTCAGTCTGTGTTGACTCTCCTGTCTGTCCAATGCCCCGTGTTTGTTTTGTCATCACGTGTTGACAGTATTTCCATGACAACGTGCCTATGATGACACTAAAACACACACACAGCTTTAGGTGCCTGCTCTTAACACACACATTGTCACACACTCAACACAAATATTCACACACACTTGTATTACCTCTATCAGGTCACACCTTGGTGGTGACACACACCTTATGTCTTTAGAGTGGAGCAACCTGACACATCATACGGACAGACACACACACAACTTGCTTCACGAATGGTGCCAGCTGTTGCTGCCGTCGTGTCCTCATGTGTCACACTATATCAGGCCTGAAATCAAAATGAAAAAAACACAGAAGTCACATGAAGAGTAGTGGCAGCCTATGGTAGTAGAGTGGTGTGCATGAAGAAATGTATCACCAACAGCAGTGTTAATGTAGTTAACAAAAACTAAATACGTTCTAAACTACTAAATATGTTAGTCAACAACCTTTTTTTCTAAGACGAGTCAATGACGAGACGGCACCGACGGCATTAAACACTAACTGTGACTGTATCAACATGCAATATTGTTGACGAAAAAAGACGGGACTAAAATGTAGTTTCAAAAATGTAAAAACTTTACTAAAATCTTTACTTGACAAAAAAGAGGAGACAAAATATCATAAAAGTTTTTTTTTTAACGCAGCAGTTCCATCTCTGTGCTGCCCACGCCATACCACACCGGAGCACACACTGAGCACTGTGAGGAGGACTCGGAGTAACTTACATCAACCATTTTACAGAAAGCAAGTTAACTTAAAGTTTTCTTTGACTATTAGTCAACTAAAACGTGACAAAAGAAACAGGATGAGGTTGACTAAATATCATAAAAACTAACAAGGACATTTGACAAAGGACTAAGACTAAATAGAGGAATAGGTGACAAAGTTAACACTAACCAGCAGTACCTTTACAAAAGTCAGCACTATTAACAAGTGAATAAAATACCTGTATATTAAGAATTACACTGATTTCAGAAGTGGTGTCTGATGAAAATCATTTTTTTCTCTGACCAGCCTCAAATTAAAGCCTTTCATTAAATTTAAATGATTTTGATTATAATTTCCCAAAAAAATGGAGTCATGAAAGTCCTTCAGTAGATAGATGTTCAAGTAAAAGTGAGAAAAAAACACAAATATTGTAGTCGTGAGATTTGCGCTCAGCAGCCCATCGCTGTTTTTCTTATTAGTTTGATTACATTAGCAAATCAAATTCATTTGTCTATCAGCCTTTGAGACACAGCCTGCAATCTGAGTACACTGACTAATCTGCATCAAATAATGTCTGTCACACTCACACACACACAAAACACACACTGAAGAGAAGCCGCATACATAAGCATGCGCACAAGCATTCATACACAAACACATACATCATAAACACACACAAACGTACACTTCTAAACACACATACACCCACTTCTAAAGTAGCACTAATACACAGTGAAGGTGCACAAACGCACACACACAGACGTGCACGGTTTTATAATATGTGACATCAGACGAGCAGTAACAAATAAATCAGCACACCATCTGAGCCCATCATCATCTAAGTCATCACTAGCAAACAGTCAGCTTTTACCACTTTCAATTTGCTTTTGTGTTTGTGTGTGTGTGTGTGTGTGTGTGTGTGCCTGACAGAGAGAGAGAGACCAAGAGAGAGGGAGAGAGAGATGATGTGATGTGATATGATATGATATGCTGGCGGGGCATAAAGATAGATGATCATAATTACGCACAGGCCAAACTCCATTTCAAATCATCATCATCCTATTCTATCTGTTGGAGCACACATGTACACACACACACACACACACCAAGCAATATAAAGAGTTCACACACATACAGGGATCCACAGACATCCCCACACACGTATCACACACCTATGCATGCAGCAAATCTAGTGGAAGGAGGGACAGGCTTGTCATGGCATCACATTATTTCTGTCGGTTCATGCAAAGTTCACAGACAGACATGAAATAGTCTCTCTCCACACTCTCTCGCTCTCTCTTTCTCCTTATCTATCTACCTTTCCTCACTGTTTCTGTTTCTTTCTCTTCTTCATCTACATCTTTTCTCTTTTTTCTTATTAACTCGGCTCAGTCTCTGTTTCTCCTCCTACCATTGCTCGTTCACTTCTTCCCTCCTCTCCCTCTCTCAGCCCTGTCGTTGTTCCTCACCTCCTTCCCCCTGTCTCTCTCCTCTTTCTTCCCTTCTCTTCCTTGTATGTTTCTTTTGTTTTTTCCTCACTCCCCCTTTGTTTTACACTCCCTCTCTCACTTGTCCTTCCAGCCTGATGCTTCTCCTGCTCCTGCCCTCCTGTTCCCTCTTCCACCTTGTCCCCTTCTTCTACCTCCCTCTGTCTCTCTCTCTCTCCACCCTCCATCCATCGTTCTTAAATAACAATCCGGAGGATTCATCCTTTCCATCAGGGAATAAGCAGGTGGGAAAATAGGATTGGAGCGTGCCTGTCACCAGCTGGGGACGACTTATGGTCAGCGCACACCACACACACAGGCAAATTTTATATATATATATATATATATATATATATATATCATATAGCTATAAACACACAAAGACAGGTTCACCTCAGGCACATACACAAGAAAACACCTGCTGATAAGCAACAGTTTGGGACTGGCCCTTTACCTCTGTGTGGTCCAACAGTGTTGAAAGGTAGTATAAAATAACTGTATGTTTAATGGTTTTATTAATTGTAACCATCCATTAGCTTGTTGTTTATTTTGTCTATTTTAAGGTACCCACATCTCGTACACACCTCAAAATGGCTGGAAATAAATTAAACACACTGATGGGCAAACTCTTAGTGTATGCTAAGCAAATTTCAGAGGTGGATGGATCACATATAAAGTCAATGCAAAGATTTGTGTGAAAGCAAACAGACGCATTCTTAGACATATTGGTTTTTCTGAATTCAGATGAAAACACGTCCACGCAAGCTGAAAATGTTTCAGCTATATGGTGTGAATAAACATAGATTGCAAAAATGCTCCATTGGTCTGATTTGCAAGAATAATTCAAGGCATACATTTGCTTTGTGTTCAGTCTGAAAACACACAGAAACAGGATGCTGTGTGATCAAAACTATAACCACCACTCCTCAAGGCAATATGCCTCTCTTACAGCAGATACTTTGACATACTGTGTTAACGCCATGTTATTCCATTCAGCATACCACAGTCTTCCTGTCCAGTCATATATGTTTCCTGTCTTACTTGGTTGTGGGGCTGCTTGAGGACTTTTTTAATCATGCACATTGTATAGTGTGCATGTGTTTGTACACAGCACCTCATCCTTATACAAGTCTGTCACTTCCCACCTGCTATGTGGCAAAGGACCATGTCAGTGGTCTCACTGCTTCACTGTGCATAGTTATGCACACACAAAACACACACACGCAGCAGTAATAATGTGTGTATTTTTGTGTCCATTTAATCTTGATGGGATGTTTCATCTGCAGGCTGCTATCACAGCTGGCTGCCTTATTGTCTGGGTCAGACTGATGGGCATGTGTACAAGTGTGTGTGTGTGTGTGTGTGTGTGTGTGTTCTTGCCTGTATGGATTTTCAGTTTGTGTTCCCCTTTTAGTCTGCATGTACATGAATATACCTACAACTGTTTGTTTGCCTGTACGAGAGCAGACACATTTGTCTCTGATGTATCTAAACACTATATATGAACAATATGTACATATGCATGTGTGTGTATTGCGCATGTGTGTGTGCTGTCCATCAAGCCACACACACAGCCGTACCAAACCATTGGCTTGGTTGCTGATGATGACATATGAGTTCCTGGCCTTGGTAATGGCTGTTAAATCTCATAATTACACGCTTCTTTATTGCAATGCATAATGACCCTGCAGCACTATTGGACAATTAATTAAGATTTTCAGCCCAGGCTTTTTCAGGCCCAGATGAGGAGGTGGAATGAGGTCTAATGTTCTTGTCTTCGAGCTAGGACATTAAGGCATGATGCTGTAGGAGAGAAGGCTGTCTCTCTTTGTGCTTTCATTTTCATCTCTGTCTTTCTTTCCATCTGTGTCTCTCTCTCTCGTTCTGTCTGTTCTCTCTCTCCTCATCGCTCCCTGTTGAGCCCTTCCTCTCAGTGCTTGTCCTGGATGATGATATTGGCAACCATATCTCTAATCTGTGAATGGTAAATTAATCCCTGTGGAGTTTCTGTGGTCCTCTCTCTATGGAAAGCTACGGGGGATTAGGAAGATAGAATCAACACAGCCTCATAATCTCATATACAGACACCAGGCCTGGACAGGGACCACTGGGGTTTGTTTTAAAGCCACAATCAGCAAATTTCTATTCATACATCAATAGTGCTTTACAAAACAAGAAGAATCTGTCTCATGCCTACTCCACAATTTACTTGTCATATGTATGCTTTGGTGCCTCTTTTTAATGCAAAGTATTGTTTGTGACAACAAAGAATTGTATATAATCATCTTTGAAAACAAAAAATGTCTCCTGCCCAATGGTTTACATTGAAGGGCAGCCCATTTGCTGATGCCCTGGACTATGGATTTTGTCTTTTCAGGAGAATATGTTACAGCAGGATATTGTTCTGAAAAGTTAATCCACCAAGAGATCAATAGACTGTCACAACCCAGTTAATTGAACAAGCTGGGAAAATGAATTAATCACAGACTAGATAGATAGATAGATAGATAGATAGATAGATAGATAGATAGATATGGAAACAGACAGATAATTTGATTTAAAACCGTTGTTTGATCTTGATCTTTGTCTTGACCCAGTTTTACTTCACATAATATAACCACTTGCTTACTTATTCCTCCTTTCCACTTCTTCCATGTAGAGAACTGTCACACTGTGCTGATGAAAGTTGGGATGTGGTGCACACTGTTGCCAACTGACAAAGCTGAAATTATGGTTATGTACTTGGCAATATTGTATGCCTCTGACTGGATGCTGCTGGTGGCCTGAGAGGGACTCACTCTTCATGTGTGAGAAATTTTAGGCATACAAATATGTCCTCTTCATTCTTGGTTGGTGTGTAACCTCTCAGTTTTGTGTACACATGGTTCATTCACTTGACAGATATGTGTGTACATGCAGTGGTCATTCTTGCATCAGCATTGTATAGAAGGAGGACACAGGATGAGTTAGAGGAGGAGAGGAAGAGGGGTGAATTGAGTGAAAGAAAAAGTAAAGAAGGAAGAAATGAATAATACTGTTAGAAAAGAGAAACTGTGGCGAAATTATTTTACAACGTCAAGACATTTTCAAGCAGATCAGACCATTGTCACTTGAGCAGTACTCTTGACTCTATACAGAGTCAAGAAGACATGGCCCCAGTGGAGCTAGCTGTGGCACATGCCCACACACACACACACACACACACACACACACACACACACTCACCCACACACTCCTTGACATGGCCCTGGTGGAGCTAGAAGTGGGTAATTAAAATGTAAATATTGATATTTTATTATTTGAAATGCCTCCACTGCAATGGTCTTAATGTCACTCCATCTGTCGTCTCCACAGAGGCTTGGGGTTGCCCTCGACGACCGGCTGCCCCCACACAAGCAAGCCCGCCACGGCAACGGCTATAACACTCGACAACCATCTCTGTGTTGCCGCGTCTCCATTTGGGGTCTAATTAAGTGTTAAATATTAGCACCCGCAACCACAGAGGCAGAACACCACATATTCACACACAGAGAACAACCCTCCTCTCCACCTTTGTCTCTCTCCCCCTGACTCTCTCTTTCACGCACACGTTGACACACACACACACACACACACACAGAGCACTCATCTCCACTACAGCAATGGGAAGATTTTAAGTGTTAATCTTGCAGTGCTGCTGATGGTGTCTAATGTATGCAATTAACAGTCAGCCAGGGCTGAGGGTTTGGTAATTAGCTGGCTGTTCACACTGATTAGAGGCTACTGCAACCCTATGACTGCTCTACTCTCCCCGAGGCCGCATAGAGAGAAAGGGGAAATGTGGTGGAAGGAGAGGGGGAGGGTGGAAGGGGAAAGAAATAGAAAAAATATATTTTAGCCAACAATATGAGAAGGAATGAAGGTGAAGCTGATGACGCATGTTTGTGTGTTTAATATGTATATTAGAAAACTGACTGATTATGTACAAATATGTGTCCGCTATTGTCCATTGATCATTTACGGTATGTGCAATTCAACCAGGCATTTATTTTTATAGTAAATTAAGATTAACCATCTCTAAAACCTAACCCTAATCTTAACCAGTCTTCAAGAAGACTGTTTTAGATTAAATATGAAACCAACAATAAGTATTGGTCATGTCACAATGTGAGCAAAGGCTTTGTAAAGATCCCCTCTTGGCATGTTTCAAGACATAAAAATAATATAATAATTTGTCTGAAAGTTCAATAACCTCATTTAAAACTCTTGTCTTTATGTGCTCTAGAGGTTTCAAGTTTCCACATCACACTTTGTTGTCAAATGGACCATGATTGGTTTCCAAAGTAGCTCTGATGTCACTAAATCATGCTGGTATGTACACATACCATACTGACCAGATAGGAGCAACTTTGGCTAAATAACAGGATATTGAGTGACAAAAACGTGGTGCAACATTGGCCTCAGTGGCCACAGTGTGCAGAGGCTTACTGGTCAGACCATGAGAACTGTTCTCTCTCGAGTTCAGTTGGTTTTAAATACAAAAATGGTTCATGTTACCCGAGGTGTCAGGTAGCATAATCACTTTCACATAGTATCAACTCCACTCCACATATGATGTTTTTTTATAGTCTAAATGACTTTACTAGTGTGTGTGTGTGTGTGTGTGTGTGTGTGGGGGTATGTGTCCTGTGTGTGAGTGTGTCTTTAAGCCCCTCTAAATTAGCTGGTTCTCTGGGTAGATTTGTTTCCATTTCGTTGCGCATCTCTGTGTAATTGGGTCAGCTGGTGGATGTGTGTGTGCACGTGTGTGTGATAGCATTTGCCAGCATGCTTGTTGTGTGTGTGTATATCTTGTGTGTGTTGTTTCAGCTTGGCCAAAGCCATCACAGGGGGTCCGTGTTCATTTGGGCCGGCGTCTGGCCGTATGGTACAAAACAGTTTGAGATGTGTGCACACACACACACACACACAAACACACACTCAAAAAGCATCACAAGGGAGCACTTGCGTTGCACAGCATGCAACAATGTGCACACTAACACAAATTTAAACACAAACACGTACAGAAAGTGGTATGAGAGAGAGCACTGGAGCCACGTAACACAGTGTGCATACAGAGCAAACACACACACACACACATGCAGGGCAGCGATGTGCTGCTAACTGTTGGAAACTTCACGTGTCCTAATGCAATCTCTATCTCAGTGGGCCAGGAGACTTAAATCTGTCCCCTGCAGAACACAATACGTGTACATGCTGAACATAGACAATCCACTATTCTCCTTGCACCTACAATGAGCAGCTAGAAGATCATAAAACATTTTACATCACAGTTGTCAATACCTCTAAAATAAAACAACAACAATTCGGTACACTACATCAAAATTAAGTGACTATTAGAGAAAAAACATCCTCCATCTATCAACAATGAAACTGAGATCTGCTTTGTGGGTTCATCTGTGGGTTTGTGTCAGTTCTGGAAGAAAAAGTTTTTGACATTTGTCATATGATAAATGCCTATTACAAGTCTATTACGCATGTTTATTACACAACTACACATAATGTGCTTTTCACTCACTTCTGTAATGGCGAGCTCGGGGCCAAGATGCCTCTCTTACAGTACACGTCCAGTTCCCCTCACTGTGCTTAGTGTGAATTCAGTTTTGCTGTATCGTGTTACATTTCTGTGACAATGTGTGAAGCTTATTCTTACAACTTCGAGACGGGTAAGTCTTGATAAGTGTGTGAACCTTTGCTGTTAAATTGTTGAGACAGACTGAGAAGTTTCCTGTTAAATGTGTCCTGGGGCAACAATCAAATAGGACAGAGCACAGTGTCTTTGGTAACAGAGCAAGCAGGTGCTCAAAGGCTTGCTACAAGTGTGCAGATGGGCCGCCATATGTAATTTGTGATATTTGTAACCTATTTGTATTCAGATAGTCAGCTTTACACAAACAGTAAAAGCAAAGAGAATCCCTGATGTACAGGGGCAGTTATCCACAGCCAAGATGCAAAACTACTAAAACAGACCAACCTTTTGTGAAACAACCTTAGTTAAAGGACCTAAATGTGGTTGAGGGAGCATAATGTGACAAAGAAGCTAAACCATTTAAACCTGTCAAAGCCTTGAATTCCAAAAGGAAACCACTATATGTTTCCTTCCTTTAGCATTTTGGTAATTAGCTAAGCCTTAACCTTCATGATGGACGACACTATACTAAAATGTAATAAAACCCCACCACCTTAGACATTACAGGGGTGTCCAGATAGCCTAACGGTGAACTTTCCACTGTCAAGCAAAGGCAAAAATGTCAGAATTCCTTTTAAAAAAATTTAAATTTAAATTCACAAGCTTCTGGAATTATTCATATTAGTATCCCATCATGACCACATCCATCAGCCATTCAACACCACTACCGTCTCCACCCCTAATCTGCAGATAGGGGAAATATCAGAGAAAGAATTTTTGCTAAATATGTGTGGTGACATTGTAAGTGCTTTGGAGGTTCAAATTTCCGAGGCATACACAATGCAAGACCGGCTGCCCAAGTGCTATTGGCCTGTTCTGTCCGAGCTGCAGTCTCACACTGGGGGTTAAGTTGGTAGTTGGCTCATTCAGATCAAATGTAG
>NC_092180.1:19084390-19234390 GCF_043641665.1 Enoplosus armatus | reverse complement strand
CTGTGTTTCTCTTTAGTTGGTGTATGCTGAGGACTACATAATGGACGAGGACCAGTCGAAGCTAGCTGGACTTCTGGACCTGAACAATGCCATCCTTCAGCTGGTCAAGAAATACAAGACTATGAAACTAGAGAAGGAGGAATTTGTTACTCTGAAGGCCATCGCTTTGGCTAACTCAGGTTTGAAATTCTTCACATTTTCAGCCAATGTTTTTGTCTGTGTGTTTGTGAGCACACGACTGGTGAAGAAATAGTTAACCCAAGGAATCTCCAGTCCCATGGGACTCATTTAAACCGAACCATCAAAGGACTGATTTCAATACTCCATCCAAACACACACGCACAACTGCGACACATGACGCATAGTCTCATACAGGGAGACGTTTTTTTCTTTTACACTTACAGTTTCTCGCCATACGCTTATAGTCACACATGCCTACAGTTATTTTACACATGCATACACACAAAGGCACCGTACAAACACACACTCACGTCTTCAACCTGAAGCCCACCTCCCAACCCCAAACAAAGTGGCGATCCCTTTTACAATTAGCATAGTCGTCTCTTCAGATGCCTGTTAAATAAGGTGAAATCATTAGATCCCAAAGTCTGTCGATAAAGCCCCCTCTCTGATGTGTCCAGCTGCATCGACAGCTGACTGACACACGCGCACACACACACTCTCTCACACACACACACACACACACACGCCATCTTCCTCCCATGACCCGTCTTTTGAACTTTGTCTTGGAAGCCGGCCAGCTCTTCAGTACTCTTTAATTACAAGGGGGGAGCTGTCAATACAATGTGTTTAAATGGGAGAATGCAATGGGAGAGCTTTGAATAGGGAGGGAGGGGCCTTTTGTTCTGATTCTGCCACCATCAACACACACGCACGTGTCAACACACACACATACACAAATACATTTATTCTTTTTCTTAAATGTGCCAATTTCATCTCGCTGACACATACAAACATATAAGATTAGTGTCCTTAAATGTTTGCTCACACACAGACAGTACATACTGCTGTGCACATGCAGAAAATATTGACATGTTGTTTTCCTGTGGGCTATGGGTGACAATCAATCTCTTGGCTCTGCCTGTTTGTGTGTGTGTGTGTTGGTCTATAAATGTTGCTTGTCTTGCCGGCTGGACAACAGTGTTGATGATCATGATGATGATTATGATGAAGTATTTACGTAGTCCTTGTTACCTCCAAGATTTCCATTGGCCTGGACGAGTTGACAGGTCTGTTAGTAGAAAGAGTGGTTTAAACGTTGGTGCATCACATTTCAAAAATGAAAAGTCACAAGCAAACTGAAAGGTAATGTACACAGATGTAGTAGGTACACCTGTACAACACTAGCATTGTAAATTATAATGTTCAGTTATTGTTCTCATTGTATCAGAAGGGTGTTGAACCAACAAGCCCAACTAACAATTCATTTCTTTATCTATTAATCTGCCAATTATTTTCCTGATTAATCATTTAATCTTTTGGTCCATAAAATGTAAAAAAATCCTGAAACATGACATCTTCACATTTCTTGTTTTTTCCAATCAACACCCAAAAACCAAAGATGTTTATCTCACAAAGATATAAAGAAAACAGCAAATCCTCACATTTAAGAAGCTGGAACCAGAGAATATTTAATATTTTTGCTGTAAATTCGCTTGAATTATTAATCAATTATCAAAATGGTTGCCAGTAAATTTTCTATAGATCATACTCTCTGATCATTTCTGAGATAGCGGTGGTGTTGTATTGGTCTGCATTATAATTAATAGTGTTTCAGTATCATATGTTACTGTCAGGCTGAACACAGATAAAGTGCTAGAAAGGTAGACGACTAACTGACTAAATGTCAAACTAGAACATGTATTTTATTCTGCAGTTGGAAACATGTTGCTAACTCTGTCTGAAGATGAAATCACTTTGCCAGTTTGACACATTCAACTAAAGTAATTATCCGTCAGAAGTTGACCGCACTGCTGAGAAAACTCACATTTGAAATAGTCCTCCTTTTAACTGATTGAAATCGAAACAGCTGACGCCCAAATAACAACTTTGCATCATTGCCCAGACTCTCAAACTGCTCTTCAAGACAACAGAATGCTAGCATTAGCATTTTGAAGGGCACTGACACTAATTAATTCACAGGATGCTAATCGTCTGCATTAATGAAGCCCAGCCTTAAGAAATGTTAGCAAACGTGCCCCACATGTAAAGACAGCTAAACTAGCCATAGGAAACAGGAGGCACGTGTGTGTCTGTGTTTGTGTGTGTGTGTCTGTGCATTCATTTATGTGTGTGTGTGTGTGTGTGCATTGTGAGTTCCATGTTAACATGTGTGTTTTAACAGCCTTATGTGCTCATGCTCATTAACGTCTGCTGTTTTACTTGTGAGTGCACTGCGGGTCACAGCACAGGCAGCAGCCATGTCTACCAGCTTAAATACTAAACACATAATATTAATCAAAAACAATGTGAAACTCATTAAACTTCATTTTAACTTATGGGCGTTGTAGGCTCTACTACAGATAACCACTTCTTAGAAATCCAAGAATAAAGAGGGACTTAATGTTAATAAAAATGACATTTAGCATGTTTATTATGAGTTTGTTGGTTTATAGTATATAATGTACAGTTTATATTATGTTTTCATTTAAAAAGTGACGCAGCATAAGGGACAGCTAAATATTTGGCCTGAAAATGTTGATATTGAAAATAACAAAAGAAAATTTGAGAAAAGTAAAAGTGAGTGACACTGGCAAAATAGAGATCTGCAAAACAGAAGTTTAGATTGTCTGTAGATTATGTTTTATGTTGTATTTCTATGAACAATATAACAATCCTCAATAAAACTCACGAACCTTAATGAAGATCATTTGTCCTTCCATACTGCTTTACACTGAGCAAAATATCATCAAGCAGCCTAAAAACAAATCCAGACGAGTGGATCACCCAATCATATTTAAACTGGGAAAAAGTAGAAAATTGAGAACCGATAGAAGCTATAGTTTTCTATTGATCCCTATAGAATCCAACCCACTGACTGGTCTGGTCCTGCATACTGATACATGCATTACACTCTATAGATCCAACACTGTGTATTTGATTGTGTTTGTGTACATGTGCACATCAGTGTGTATGTGGCTTCGTTCACACATTTTATGTTGAATTTATTTAGTCTGCGCAGAATAATTTGTTATGTTTCACTTTGAACTTTGTCTGTTCAGGTTTGTTAGTTTGTGTACATGTGTGTATTTATATCTTCTGTGCCTGTGGATGATGTGAGCATGTGTTTGTTTGTTTAAGAGGTATGCTATGATAAAGGCCAAAGTTGCTCCAGCAGACAAACGACACTTCACAAAATGGGATCCCATGTAAAATTTATTTGACATTCAACGAACACACGCAGACACACTCATACACATTGGCACTTTCCCACAGCTCAGGAGTTTGTACTGCTTAATATTTACACCTCCATTATTTGACATGTTGCTATCAAATACACAGCTACCCTAAAAGAAACAGTGAAGATAGTAAAATGTCAAGTGGTTGGTAATAAAAAGCTGCCAAAAGCTGCAGTTTATATACTGCAGTACGTTACTTATTTTCCCACCTGCCCTCAGACACTCATACAGTGTTTTTTGAGAGCTCCATGCAGTTTATATAGAGTGCATACATCAGATTGTGTTTTAAAACTTGTGTGTGTGTGTGTTTATTTAAAATACCTTGGCATTTCTTAATGTGTATACATACACTCATAAATCTCATCCCCTCTGCAGATCTAGTGTGTGTGTGTGTGTGTGTGTGTGTCTGTGTGTCGGGGTGTGGCGGCCTATCAATAGTTGCCTTGTGATTATTATTTAACATGCATGTAGTCATTGATCGGAGACATTGATCGGAGGTTGGGAGCTAAAGGCCAGCTCACATTAAGACTTTGCCTCCCTAAGGGACAATATGGAGCATTATCATTGAGGGACATTCTCAGGCTTCACTGCCACATATGCTGCAACACACCTTACATGCCAGCTCAAAGAGAGATTACAGATGTGTGCAGGGAAATACTTATGCACACACACACACACACATGCACAGACTCTCAGGTGTTCCTGCATCTCTCCATCATTCGACAAGTGTATCTCTTTTTTCTCCGCCCACTCGTCTCTTCGTCTGTCCATTCATCATACCCACAGATCCACTCTTTAAAGACAGAGAAGGGAGCAGCGCCTGAATTTAAAGCCCCACTCCTGGATTTAGCTTCATTTAGAAACTGTAGGTTTTAAATCCACATTACAGAGCAATGTTATAGTTTACTGGCATTTTGAGCTAAAGAGTGTTTAATTGGAAAATATTACATTCATAATAATAATTAGAGTTGGAAATTTAGCAAAATTCTCCTTGACAAACACTGTTTTATATTCAAATGCAAATGTAGAGAAGTATTTTGCACTTTTTTGAAATACATCAAAATCACATTTGACCCTAAAGAATTTTAGAGGTGTGGCTTTCAGCAGCCTCTCCGCATTGAGCCTGTTTGGATTTTGGATTGAATTTTTAGCGCCTCTCCCTTTTGCAGTACTGAGCTATAATAACACAGCAGACAGAGGGGGCACAGGTAGTGACAAAGACACATACTGTTGTAAACATTATCTGAGAGAGTTGTGGGAGCTTTCTACACTGCAAAACCTATCTGTCTTTATTGCTGGAAAATGCCAAACATAAGCATTCTGTCAGAGTTCACTGTACACGACGAGGCTTAGGCCTATTTTCACCATTTTTCATTCATACAAAAGCATTGTTCAAGCATTGTGCATTATTTTCTAATGATAACAAATACAAAAATCCTTTTCTTGATATGTTGCATTTTATTTGAAGTATATAACAATATAGATTTAATGTCCAGATTTAGCCAAACAACATCTGTGGACAGTACTACAAATGTCTGATCAAATATCTTTTTGTCCACATTTGAATTTTAGTCGTGTATTTTTATTTCTTCCTTCTCCAGACTCCATGCATATTGAAGATGTGGATGCAGTGCAGAAGCTCCAGGATGTGCTCCACGAGGCCCTGCAGGACTACGAGGCTGCCCAGCACCAGGAGGATCCCCGCCGGGCGGGCAAGCTGCTCATGACCCTCCCCCTGCTCCGCCAGACCTCCACCAAGGCTGTGCAACACTTCTACAGCATCAAGCAGGACGGCAAAGTCCCAATGCACAAACTCTTCCTGGAGCTGCTGGAAGCCAAGGTCTGAGGACGGGGGGGATAGATGGAAGGACAGCTAGACACCAGTCTGAACCACCTGAGCTTCAACTCTCACTTTGAATGACCTCTTGCTCTTTTACACGCACACACTCTTACACACACGCACACACAGATATATGTCCCTGAGGTATGTCTGCTGACACGTCCCCCTATGAATAAGCAAGTAACCTAAACCTCTTACCTGAACCCCTAAACCTCCACCGTCTCTGGCGACAGGGCGCTCACTTGACCTTTTGTTTTGGGGAAGATGCTGACAGACTGACATGACCCCCCTATTACCAAGGGAAGATGATGTTTCCTTTTAAAACTATTAACAATCACTTCACAGTTACCACAGTGGCTCCGAACATTGAAGATGGCAAAACTCTTATGCATTTAATAACAATTAAGTTGTTATTAATGACAGATGCTTAAACAAGGACACATTTAAAAGAAACTGAAAACTTTTCATTGAGACTGCAAGACTACACTCGTGTCTCCTTTTCCCGCCCTATTTCCCCCCAACAGAGTTTTTTAAGTGTTCAAGAAGAAAACAAGTGGGGAAAAAAAATGAACACTAAAGAAGTATTAATGACGTTTGTTGTCAAATTACATGTACAATGAAATTTGGATGGATGGATGGACAGAAGGAAAAGAAGAGGAGATTTGCCCTGCCAAAGGAGCTCCTCCATTCAGAGGATGCCAGCAAACTTTACTGTCATAACCCAAAACTGTTTCTGGTTTGATCTAGCGGTGGCTTTCAATGCTGGGCCTCAGGAGGGCTGCTGGTTTTCTGTTCCACCAGTTGTCTAACATGTTTTCTGGTTATTATGGAAACCAGCAGGGCTCAAGAGTTTCAAGGACCAGGATTGGAAACCACTGTTGTAAACACTTTCTGGTCTCCCTAAATTCAGCTCCTGGTTTCCCATGACTCCCCGACTTCAACTACAACTTTACTATTTGTTGTATTTGTTGAGGACCAGCGACCCTGGCCTCCCAAACCTGTCAGTATTATCGTTAGTATCTGCACACTTGACGTGGCTGAAAATGTTTTAAATATTCAAACCACTTGAGGTGTGATTGATTGACAGAGTTTATAAGTAAAATATTTCTAATAATGAAAGGCTTGATCTATACTGTCAAGAATGGATTCCTGCTTGTCTAGCTGGTAAACGAAGGCTCAGTCCACATTCTCTATTTATCCTGTCAAACACGCCTCTCGTGACTGGACGTCTATTTAAAATATTTTCAGCCTCTTAGTGGCCCAGGTTTGTTGCTCTCCACACACAAGTCAGTAGAGATTTCAGTCTGTCAATGTGCCATGAAGAATAGTCCAGCCCCTGCTCATTACCCATACTCCAAAAACTGCAAAGTGTCACGTCAGTACGAGCCTCCTTGCTCCGTCGCATTCACAACTTCCAGCTCATCTCTCGCGTCAGTACAGAGATGTTTTTTGTGATTCATTCAGGGAGTGAGGAGGGAGCTTCAGTCACTCAACGCAATACGAACCAGAAGGAAAGGTGTGCTGACAAAACTGACTGAAGAACAACTATTGTTGCTTACTCCTTATTTGTTTCTTTATTTCTATCTTGAAAATAATCTTAGCGATGATACCAGTATTAGGGTTGTAAATAACTGTCATCCTGTATATGACATATAACACGGCTTTGTTTTTTGTTATTAATATTGTCTTCTTAAAACTGACTCAATCAATATGTCTTTCCTTTTTTCTATCAGCTTGACCACTTTCAGCAATTATCATATATATATAAATATAACAAGTAATAATGTATTAACAAATCAGCGTTTATCTTAGAAAACTCTGAGCAATAGTGGTTTTTAAAGGAGGGGTTTGTGCATATGGACTACGTCTGCAATATTAACATAACGTGCCAGTCTTAAATTTGGGAGAGAGAGGACGGGGATTTGAGGGGAGTTTGTAGCTTCTCCTTCTCTCTGTGTAACTTGCCATAAGCTATTAGATAACAGTCAATATTTCCTCTGTTAGAGACAGTTAGGCCGGAACAAATATGGACCAGACATGTGAGGATGAGATGTTATTGTTTGGGTTTGAAGAAGAACACAAGCAGCTAAAAAGAAATATCCAGCATACAGTTTGTAATTATCACATGGTTCTGATGTTTGCTAAAAACAAAGACAGTTCTTTGTTTAAAATCAACTGTTTAGTAATACACAGTTTTTGTCCTTAAGGTGTTTGTTTCTTCAGCCATGTGGCCGAGTGCGGGGACCTTCAGAGTAACCTGGCTAAAATCTAGATCTGTGTCGAGGGAAATGGTACTAGAAATAACAAAACATCATCTGCACAGCAAAACACAAGGCAGACAGTTTCATGTTAGCTCGCTATTCTACTTCTTGTTGTTGGACACGTTATTTAAACATCTCAAAGGAAATGTTTTTGTTGTAATGGTGAAAACCAACAATCCTACCAAATCCAATCTGAATTGATACAATTAATTAATCAGTACTTTTTGGAGTAAATTGTATACAGGAATCCCTTAGCTAGTTATCTGTCTGCTAGTTGTGTTGTACTACAATGAAACCTGTATTTTAAGTAGACATACAGAGGTCTCATCAAAAAGCAGTTTTGAAAATGTGACTTAATTACCATAATTAATTAAACCCTATACATCAGTGCCCATAAATTAAATTAAACTGGAGTGTTTTGGGGCAAGAAATGGAAAGCCGAGCTCACAGGAAGCTGTCTGACATCTTACAGTCCAGTGAAGAAACATTGATTTCATTGTTACAGCCAGGTTGCAGACTGTACTGTGTGGTTGCCTGATTACAGCTTTAAACAGGTGAAGACAGTCGAGGGATTTTTGTTTTATATCATTGTTTATGTAATTTCTAAAGCCGATTAAGAATGCCAAAATGTGTAATCTAGATGACGGCGTACTCTAATATAAAATGGCAACTTGTCACAGCTGAGGAGTGCTGCAGTTTAAGTGTAGTTGATCGCTAACATCACACGGTCTGTATCAAACATCAGTATTATTAGTAAGGGGTATTTTCTCAGCCTTCTTAAACATTGTATATTGTAAATTATACAGATTATAATTCTAACATAAGACATTTTATTGGAAACAAAATCGAGAAGAAAAAAAAGAAAAAAATGTAGTTCAGCCTCGATGTGTGTTTCATGTTTGCTGTTTTTTCTATCAAGAACAACCCTTTTTCTTTGGTTTTATCTGTTTTTTTGTTTTAAAGTCCTCTTTCTGTTTGATCCTTTCCTCCTCTGTTGAGTCCTCTAAGGCGTTGCTGTGTACTTTTTTCTTGTGGTGATTCCCGTTCTTGTGCTGTGTGCTTCTTTAGACAACACAGAGTAGAGTAGAGGCCATGTTGTCTGTCTGTCGGATCAGTCCGCTGGGGGTCTGGGTGCCGGATTCTCTCCCAATGAACCGAACCGGATATAAGGCTCTTCTAGAAACTTAACTACACCACCAAGATCAAATTACAGTATTCATCTTTACCAAACTATACATAAATAATTAAATATTTAGTATCTAAATGAAGAAACACCATACAAGTATTTAAAAAGGGATCATTTGTGTAACTTTCCTGTAGACTAAACAATATACTGTATATCTTTAGGTTTAAATAACGATGAGATGAAAAGGACATTTGAGTAATTCAGAACTGTAGGTGACTCTTTTTTGATAAACTCGCTGTACATAACTGCCTTCCATACAGCTCGGCTCAATCATTATCTTTACTGTTTCAGCAGTCAAAAAGAGTAAATATGAAGATGAATTTTTCCCCCCATTGTTATTGTCCTGTTTTTCAGCTAATTTTCTGGGAAATATCTTGCTTTACAATAAAGAGTAAAACTGGATCGGACAGGTGGAGGTTAGCACTGAATGTTTTCGTGGATTGATAGGAAATGTTAAAGAAGAAGCTCGACATGTTTAGTTTGCAAATGCTGTTTCTCTTGCACTCATTACATCGTGGGACATGTTTCTGCTTTGGCCCCAGAATTAAGAACCACAAAGTCAAGATTTAAACTCAAAGTCTCAATGTCCTTTAATTAACTTTATTATACTCATTATACCTCTTTATACACATATAGATTTATAGATTCTGCGCTACAAATAGCATAAATTCAAAGGTCTTAAACATTAACATATAATGTTTTTAGAGAGGAAATACAAATTATTTAATTTGGAGGTGAAGTCCCAGATGACCGGGTGGAATTTCCTATTTCGATTGTAACTTCAAACACCGTCTCATTGTCAGAAAGATGGTATTTCGTATCATCCACTGTACATGAATCTACAAACAATTTATGGAAGAAAGGTGCTCTTTTCTTACTATTGTTTCTCTTCTGTTTCTGTTTTTATTTATTTGTCGGTTGTCAAACCAATTCTGTGTACTTCTGAAAGATGTTAACACGTCTCTCTGAGCTGATAAAGGCTGGATTTGTTTTAAAAGTGAAGTTCTGCTATTAGCAAATACTGCTATGTAGATTTTTTTCCAAACTTACTTAAATATCAAACTGTCAGTGTGTATCAAGTTAATAATGGTGGTCATGGTCAGCTGGGTCTTGCTAAAAGGCTGCCATGCTTGAACACTGAATAAAAGCAGGACCTGCCGTTCTTTCAGATGACTGAAACAGAACAAATGCACCAGCTAAAATCAGGAGGGAGATTGTGTGATTCTTTCAGAGGTTTTGAACTTGCTGCTAATAGCCAAGATATTCTTTAGATGTACAAGACGAAAGTGTTTTCCCTTGAACTTCTCTTTTTTTTCTTTCAAAGCAATATTTAATGACTGAACAATGACGAGACATGAGTTGCACTTGTTTGTGTTGGATTATTACATCCAAATGCTGTTGTAGCTACTACAATGATTCTGCAGTTCATGTTAAAACCATATAAATGACAACAAACCAAACTGGTATTCTCTGTGAGGAGAACAAGGCCTGTCTGGGTTTTTGCAGAGCCATTGATAGAAAGAGTTTGGCCTGGTTGCACTTTGGGCGCCATGTTATCGCCCTCATCTGAAACTTAGATCCATTAGCTGCAAATACTCTGTGTAACAATAGTTTAGCTGGAGCAGAAGGTTACTTTAGGCATAGCGACAAAGCAGGATTTTCCATCTACCACGGCTGCCCCTGAAATCTGCTAAGGCCAAACTGTGTCTATCTGCAGCTCTACGGTGTTTAGTTATTTAGTTGTATTTAATCCCCAAATATAACTGCCACTTGTGCTGCAGCTAACCCTGCAGTCTGAATTTGCAAATGTGAAGAAAATAGTCAAGGGAGAGAGAAAGACGACCCATTTGGATACAGAGGATATATAAGGATAAAAAGGACCCTTGGGTGGTGGAGAAGAGTTGTGTACCAGAGAAGACCCTGTAGTGTTATTAAAAAACATGTCTGTAGATTTTAGATGTGCTTCACATCAGTAAATTAAAAAAAAAAAAAAAAAAAAAAAAGGAACAATAACCTGTATATTTTTGTGACGTGTATCATACAGTGTGCTCCAACAATAATGTCCATTTGTGTAAATGTATTTATTTCACATTGTATATATTGTTCAATGCAAAAAGAGAGACCTATGATTCTGTAACTTAAACTACTATGGGTTGAAACATTACATGTGTTACTCCAGACTATGCCTTTCAGGATTATTACAGTAGAGCAATATCAATTAAAACCAGGCTTCCAGTTTTGACACCTGTCTTTTGTCTCTGATTTTTACACACATGATGTTGTTTTCCAATATGCGTGTGTTTTCTCTTAGAGTGGTACCAAACAATAAGCACACCATTCATAAGATTAGTTCACAGAGCATGCGTGCAAAAAAAGGGTGCCCCATTCTTTTGAATGAGGTCAAAAACACAGGTTTGTCTGGTAATCAAAGTTGAACCTGGCTCTATATTTTTGCTGCAATGCAATGACACATCATCCAGCAAGCTGTGGCGTTGGCCGTGATACATTTCCAGAGTTGTAAAATCATGTCTCACCTGTGTTTTGCTGTCTGGTACTGTAAGCCTTCAATCCCTTGGATCCATTATATTTTATGTCTCACCAGTACCTTCAGCAACACACACTCACCAACGCAGCCTCTTATGTTGTTTTAATGTGGGGCTGTTTCCTGTCTTAGAACCTGGAACAATATAGATGCTCTTTTTGTGATAAAGCATTGACTTAGTTTTGTTTTTACGAACCTGTAGGTGGAGAAGAGGTTAGTGGCAGCTGCACCTTTATAGACTACATGCCCACTAGATTTTGTATAGCGACACCGCACATAACCTGGCATGAGCTGTCTCACTCAGTGATGCCTGAAGCACGCCTGGTTGACAGTGTCAGTCTACAGTCTTCAAATTGGCCAGACTTAGAATCCCCTTTGCTCAAAAAAATCCAACTACAGGACAAAAACATCAAGCATGATTGATAGCAACTGGGACGTCCATACAAGGTCAGAAGCACGGGCGGGATTAAAAAGGGGGACTGCAAACGCCCCCCTTGGAGAATGGAGCAACAAAAACCTTATGAAGACTCTGGGACAGTGAAACTGGCTCTCCCATCCCAGCACCAAAACTTCACTGACAACATTTTATACCTATCAAACTCCACTGGACTTAAACTGGAAATATCCTGAAAACAAATACATAAAGAAAAAAAGACAGAGTGAGAGGGAGGGGAAGAGAGGGGGGAGGAGAAGGAGGGGAAAGGAAGTGGTAACAGCTTGCTCCAGTGGGTGGCTAACTACTGTCCACTCTGAATGGCCAGATCTCCTGGTCTTGCCAAGGGCACGAAACACACACACACACACATACACACTGATGTAAGATATACTGTGTACGACATTAAAAAGAAGAGATCCTTCAAAAGCTTAAACAAATCAACATTACCCTTTCTTTCTCTGATTCTTTAACTGTTGTTTCCTTTCAAGTCCCCCTTTTTTCTTTTACCCTCTTGCTCCGTCAACCTCATATGCTCTCTCTCTCTCTCTCTCTCTCTCTCTCTCTCTGTCTCTCTCTCTCTGTCTCTCTCTGTCTCTCTCTCTCTCTCTCTCTCTCTGTCTCTCTCTCTCTGTCTCTCTCTCTGTCTCTCTCTCTCTGTCTCTCTCTGTGTCTCTCTGTGTGTGTCTCTCTCTCTCTCTCTCTCTCTGTCTCTCTCTGTCTCTCTCTGTGTGTCTCTCTCTCTCTTTCTCTCTGTCCCCTAATAGCCAGCAGCAGTAAATGGGATGCAGAGGCCAGATATTTAATGTAGCAGAGAGCTGTGAAGCGTTTTAAGAAGCCTTTCTCTATCAGGGGGAGCCCTGACCCGCAGGCAAATATTTTTCAACCAGATGACATAAGAAGATATTAGCTCAAAGAGAGCAAGATTTTTATTCCTTTTTTTTCTTCTTATCTCTTTCTACAATTTCTCTCTCTCTCTCTCTCTCTCTCTCTCTCTCTCTCTCTCTCTCTCTCTCTCTCTCTCTCTTTTCTATTTGGGTTGCTGCCTTGTCACCCAGCCCTCTGCACATACGTTTTATTTTACTTGCTTGAGTTCATTTATTTTATTTTATCTTTGATTCATTATTATGATACGATAAAAGCTACTTGAGCATTTCAGCTGCTGAGGGGCTCTTATCGTTAACCTTGTGGAACGCATGTAAGAGTGGGGCTCCACACGTCGCATCGCTAATGGCCAACTTAACTCCTCTCTTCTCCTCCTCCACCTTCTGGCTTCATCTACATCTCTCCTTCTATCTCTGTCTCTCTCTGAGCATCTTTTACCCCTTTATCTTGCTCCTCTGCTATCTCTTCTTTTCTCTCATAATCTCCTCCTATGAAATTTCTTTTTACTCATTTTTCGATTTCTCTATTCTCAGCATTTGAATTGGTTGTATTTTGTGTTGTATACAAGAAAATAAAACTCAGCACAGGTCTATTCTACTCTACTCAGCACAACTGACTAATGAATGACTTAAGCGCTAAAAAAGAGGATATAACCCCAATCTGTCACTGTTGATAATTGTGACGAGCTGGGTTTTTCAGTGGTTTAAAACTCAGCCATGTGACAAGGAATTTTCAGTCACCATAGGCAATTCATCCATAGCAGACTATTATTTTGGGGGTCCCGCAGGGTTAATTTTTCGGCCTCATTTCATTCTCCATTTACATGCATAAAGTTTCACTGTTATACCAATGACACACAGTTATAGCTTCCCATAACACCTAATGACACCATTAGTCTACGCAGTCTTAGAAGCTGCCTCGCAGATATGGAGTGTTGAATGTTACCAATATTTCCACAACTTAATGAATCCAAATCCAAAGAATAAGATCTTTTCCTATTCAGATAACCCCATTACATTCATTTACTGTAAACGAGGAACACTTCCAAAGAAAATTCATTAACCTGTGAGATATCCGATTTGATGGACATTCGATCTTTGATGAACAAGCAGGCGGCGTTTGTTGTAACAGTTTGTTCAGATTTAAAAACAACAACCTATGCAACCTGAATCATTGGTTTTTGGAACTTTACCTAACTTCGACAGGTGAGTACACAACATACAACCATTTACATCAGTGCTGGCAATTATACTGGGTGGTGGACACGCGATAAACCGAGAGCACCGTTCAACCTCGTGGAATCTCCCTAGTTTGTAACGATTTACATGCATGATTGTTCACGAACCAATCAGCAAGCTAATTGTAGCAACAAGCATCACAGTATTTGAAAGGGGAAGAAGGGGGGACTAAAACTTTTGACTGTTGTGAACTGTCTAACTTATTTTTCGGAGGGACAGGAGGTGACTATTAAAACTGACAATTTACTAAACTTGGCTTGCATATAATCTTTTATCTCACTGTAAATGGTTTCCTGCCGCGTATGATTTAATTTCTCTTAATCTTCATTTGTTCAACTTTGAAATGTTCATTGTGACAGTTTGAACTTCTATGTAGAGCATTAGCACTAGTAGTAAGAGATAAGAGTAAGAACACGTATATCATCTTCAAAGTCAATGCTGAACAACAAAAATGTTAAGAAGAATTAATTCAAGAACAAAGATGAGGTTTCAAATATGATTTAAACACAAGCGTGAGGTGTTTAGAGGTGCACTTGTCATTTGTTTCCTCCGTTTTGTCACAGCTGATGAGGAGAAGCCTTTGTCACCTCCAGTCTGTTGCTAAAGGATCGGTAATACATGACATATGAAGAAAACCAGAGAAGTGATTATGGCCTGTTATCAGTTGGGTACACAATGAATACATGCTGTGGGGGGGTCTTGCAGTTTTGTTCAGAAATCAGTGATTTATCAAAATGTGAAACACATAGTAACACAGTTACACAACCAGGCTGCTTCATTCAGACTTTATACTGGGGTCTGATTTTATTTCAGAGCGGTTCTTATTTGGTTTGGGAGAAAGTCTGGATGTGATTTTCTCCTCCTAATACAGTGCCAAACAGGGTCAGTCTCCAAGGGTGACCATATCTGTTTTAGGTGCTGTGACCTGTAAAGTGCTAATGTGTGGCAGCTTCACACTGATGGTGTTTCAAAGGCCTGTTTTAGGGCTATTTAACCCCCCTTGTGTGTGTGTGTGTGTGTGTGTGTGTGTGTGTGTGTGTGTGTGTGTGTATACGTATATATATATATATATATATATATATATATATATATATATATATATATATGTGTGGGTGGTTGTGTTTTCATTTTGGCATGTGTGATTTATAATTTTACAATCTTGTGGGGTCCACATGTGGTCATATGTCAGCTCTATTTGTATGTGTCTAAATTTCTATGTGCCTTTGTGTGTGTGTGTGTGTGTGTGTGTGTGTGTGTCTTATCCCCGTATCCCCTTGTATCAGTGGTTGGGTTCCCTTGGGTTTCACAGGCCTAGTGACATGGACTCACGGTGGTAATGGCCTTTCACAGCATCTAGCTCCCCTGACACACACACACACACACACACACACACACACTAAAACACAGATAAGGAGAGTAACAGTGCACAGTGACAAACTAACTAGTGCAAAAACATAGGCACATATGGAGAAAAATACACAAGAAATATATAACATTGGAGCATAAGACCAAAAAATACAGAAAAAGTACAGAAAATATAATTTATAGATAAAACACATAATAACAGTAACATAATTGTTGTGACCAAATTCCTCTAATGACTTTCACAATAACTCACCCTCTGCTCTTTTTTCCTATTTCCGCCCTCTGCTTTGTTTCTAATAAGGCAGCAAATAATATCCAAACAAGAGGATGAACTTGGGGATTGAGAGCAGTTGTAAGCGCAAATAAAGGGTAACTTTCCTTTCCCCCACATCACTCTCTCCTTGTTTTTCTTCGTCTCTTTTCGTTCCTTTTCTCCTTGTCCTGTGCTCTCCAATGACCCTCTCGCCATCAAATCTTAGCTTACATGCTAACTAGCGTGCCACTCTGCTTGTAATTTATGGCCCCTCATTTTGCAAAACTACAATGACTCACTTCTTGTATCTTCTCTCCCTCTTTCACTCTTTGTCTCTTTCACTCTTTATACACGATGTCTCTTTCTCATTCGTTCTTTGATCTTTCCTTCCTTTTTTTTTGTCTTTCACAGTTTTTCTATCTTATTAACTATAACTATCAATCACCTCTTTCCATTTCCCCAACATCCCATCCTCTTGTGTCATCCCATTCTCCATCCTTTCCTCTCTCTTTGCCCATTCTGTCCCCCATCCCTCTATCTCACAGGGTGTAAAGTGGCTTAGGTGGCTGTGTGCTTCTGAGCTGCATGTGCGAGCTATAAGAGGGTCAGCTGTCTATTTGCACTTTTAACGTCTTAACTCTATACGATGGGCCATTTATTCTCACTGTCTCCTCTCTCTTTCCCTCTCCCTCTCCCCCTTTCCTTCCTCTTTCTGTGCCTATTGCTCTCTATCTCTCTCTTAGGACAGTAAATGTTTTAACTCTCCATTCTATGGGCCATTCATTAAGTTAGTGTACTTTAATAAATAGTCTGATGTGTCACTGGCCAGTGAATTAGTGGCACTTAAAATCACCCACTAGTGGCCAATAGATTGCTGGAAGGTTTGATATGCAGCGGCCACTTTTCTTCGGAAAACCAATTACAGCTTACCAGGGCCGATATGTACGTTAATAACACACATGTCAGTATTTAAAGCAAAAAACAATTTCACTAACTCATCTCTGTTTAGAGTGTGTCAAGACACAAGACAAAGTTCTGCAAAATAAATACATAAATATTAGTTAATTCTAAATTCTGAATACAGAATACATTTATATTTAAAGACAATACAATAGATTGCAATAGTAATAAAATAGATTAGTACTGGTATAACAATGAAACACAATAGTATTCCACCTGCAACGCAATGTACACTGGTAAAATCAGTCCCATTGCACAACAGCTTATATAGTCTAAATACATGTATTATTTTAACTATGCTATGTTTCAGCATCCCTTGAATACTTCATGGTTAACATTAACAAATAAAGTTTATCAAAACATTAAATGCGGATCCTCATTCGATATCACTTTAGTTTTGAGAAAAACTATTATGTAAAATATCTAAACAGACTAACATTATGCCTCAAATCCAGCAGGCTAGAGTTTTCAGGCCAGAGTCAGTTCTGCAGCACACAATGCCAACCTTCAGTGCCAATGCACGAAGCAGTGTTCCTTTTATTTAACAAGGCAGAAAGTAAAGGTGTGGAGATTGGGGCAGTGCATGGGTGTGTAGTGTATCTGACTCGAGGGAGACTGGAGTTGGTGTCTCATATCATCAACCATCAGTGGAAACTTTTATTTACTTTTTTATATTTCCATATCTACGGTCTTTCCCGAACTTTAAAGGGCAACTTTACATCTGTTAAATATCTGACCTCTAGTGGTTTGCTTTGCCCCTTGCTGCTGTGATGTAGAATTGTAGTCCGGGGCGATTCAGGACACTGTGACATCACTGTTGGGTGTGGTTACTGGTGCAGAGCACATTCCTGCCCACCAAACTTTCAACCAGAGAGGGCAGTGATACATTTTTGCCTAGAATTAAGATACTCTTTAACCAAGTGTTTTAGTTGCTTAACCTTAATCGTACCTTAACTTTACTTTAGTTCCGTTGCCAAGTAGGGAAAAAATGGCATTAAATATTCAAACATGTTTCAGTGCCAGTGTATTTGTTTATAGTTAGAGGTTTAGGGAAACACAGGAAATGTGTCATTCCCAGTTTTAACCAACTAACATTAATGTTATTTGTATGTTGATTGATTTAAAATCACGTCATACTAAAAAGCAAACTTTTGTTTTCAAAGCATAAAATCGTAGAGACATTTGTTTCGTGATGACTGTCTGAGAAGCCACACAGAAACTGGGACATTTTGATTAATGAATCCCAAGATTCAACTTATAAGGGAAGGCAGACTTGCTGGCAAAGTGTTCACTACAAGACAATGGCTTTGTTGTAAGGTTATTTATTATATTTTTATATTTATATATGTACTTTATCATGCAGTCTGTCTCTCTACATTCTGCCCTCTCATGGTCAGAAATCAATCAGTGCAGCAGAAAGTTTTACGGACAGCAAAACTTTTAATATTGCGTTCCGTACTACACTTTATTGTTGTGTCTATGCAGCCAGTGATGTGCAATTTATTCTGTGACTCTTTTTAAGAAAATAAATAAACAAATTCTGTGCATTTTGTAGGTTGATTCCCACGGGTGAATCTAAGTGATAATAGTGCCCCAAGCTTATAATATAGCCTTGACAGGGGAAAGGTGATTGGCATAGACAAATTGTGTGTATGTTTGTGTGTGTGTGTGTGTGTGTGTGTGTGAGAGAGAGAGACTGGATGATTATGTGTATGTGCATTGTCAAGAGAGGCAGGAGGTTAATTCAATCCTATAGAAACGCAGCATGGAGGGGATTGGACAGCACAGCCCTGAGGGTGTCACTGGCCTCAACCCCAATAGGGGGCAGAAAGCGTGCATACACACACACACACACACACAATATGGACCCTGTGACTTAAGGGCATAAAATCTGAAAAGCCTAGGAAAAGCCAAATTGTTTTTATATCTAGTTTCTGGTGCATTTCATTTAGAGCCAAGGATAAATGATGAACATGGATTTAAAAAAAAATATATATATATATATATATATATTTATATATATATATATGTATTTATAGAAAATGCTGCATAAAACAAGGACAAGAAAGAAGAGGACATTTAGAGAAGAGCGGTGATGGGAGGACAGTAAGAGCGATTGAGGGCATGGGGAGGGGAGACGGGAATAGAGTGAATGAAGGAAAGAATGAGTGGTGCCTGTGGAGAGTGGGATGTGTGGGAGAGGTGTACGAGTGGAGGACATAAGTGACCAAAATAGAGTATAGACAGCAGGATGACGCAAGTGGCAGAGGAAAATGGAAGAGATAGCCCAAATAAACCTCACACCAGCACAGCAAAGTACATTTCAGTCAGACCGGCACAGCTGCCAACTAAACATGTTGCTCTGGTGTCTCTGAGAGTTCAGGTATTTGCACATTTGATGCAAGCTACTGTATTACGTTTAAAAGATGGAATACAAAGACAGATGTTTCATCCCTTCTCATAATGTCTTGTGAAAAAAACTTTATTGACTGGAGGGAAGTAACTGAGCTGGACATTTTCATTGTGATGCTACATCCTAAACTAGCTTCAGCGTCCCGCCATGGTGTTGGGCTCTTGATTAGTATCGTGGCCCTACGGGGCTTATGGCCTGGGTAGTAACAACAAAATAAGTCTTGCGGGGTACAGCTTCTCTTCATGTTTTTTTCCCCCACATATCCACCCTTTTTTGAGTGAGCATCAACCTATTCTACCTTTTCAAAAGGACAGACAACTAAAGGCATATCTGCAGAGAATTTAACCTCTATGTGCATCTATAAAGATCTACCTCATCTGAGGCACCAAAATCATAAAGAATAAACAAATGTGGAGAATTTATAGGTACCCCATGGAGTTTGTTTTTTTACCACTAGTGGCGCTGTGGAGCAATGTTTTTACAAATGAGTCCCGTTTTGGTGCCCGTGTTGTGCACAACATGTATCCTTGAGGTCTAAGAAATCTCTACACGCAATACGTTTTGGTGAGAAACACTGAATGTAAAGAAAAACTTTTGTTTATTTAAGGAAACTCCCCAATGCACCCTTAACGTCTACGTTCATGCGCATATGTATACATGCACACAGACATGTGCACACACTGAAAAAAACCCATCTGAAATCAATGGTAGCCAAATGATGAGCATGCACTCACCACCATGCTATTATTCAGGAGTTAAAATTGCTCTTGAATGCATCAGGCCTAAAATAGATGTGGTGTGTGTGTGTGTGTGTGTGTGTGTGTGTGTGTGTGTGTGTGTGTGTGTGTGTGTGTGTAACATTTCCATATGGACAACCTAATATTGTATTTTACACAAAAACACAGAGCCCGGCCATCAATTTATTCCACTTTTCCTAATCAGCAGCGAGGCCAAGGATGTCTCCATACATATTCATGCTGCTCTGGAGAGTCAGAGAGACGGTACATTTACAGCCTACATTTACCATATTACCCTTAATGTTATTAGACCAGCAAACACAATTTAGCCAAATATAAGTCATACATAAGTAATTTAGAAAATGAGACAATATTAATTGTGCGGCCGTCATCCGGTTTTAATCCCGTTTGTGTGATAGCACTTCAATCTCTGGAATTGAATGCGGCCTGGCTGAATAAATTAGTACAATCAATGTATGACTAGATTCTCTGTCATGTGGACACACTCTGTGCAAATCTATGCAAATGTCTTATGAAGAGAGGATAAGAGAAACTCTTCTTCGCTAACAAAGCTCTTGATGATCATAGCCTATCTGACACAGTGGTGTGATGTCATTTTCACCCTCTGAGAGGAAAAGAAAGAAGTAGAAGGAGAGGAGGAAAATATGTCAGGGATGCTAACAGAGAAGGTTCTGGGTAAATGGTCATGCTATATATGTAAATGTTTGCTTGTGTAGAGATGCACATGCTACTACATGCTACCTGGCTAATATCCCCTTTTTGCAAATATTTCTGATCAAGTTCATAGTTTTCCTTTTCCACTTTTCATTTTCTCCTCCCTTCCTCCCTCCATTCAATTTCATTCTCCTCCTTCCACCGCCATCCACTTCCTCTTCTCTCTTTTCCTTTTTTGCGTTCTCCTTTTTTTCCCCCCTTCTCCGCCCCTTTCCTTCCTACCTCTATCCTAGCCCCTAGCCACCTCCCCCTCTCCTCCTCTCCCCTCCCTTTGCTCCTCTCTGCCTGGTATTGATTAGAAGGCGAACCTCTAATCTCCTTAAGGTCATTAGGAACACTTAATTAAAACCTAGTTAGAATGCCTTTGTTCAACCAAAGCAAATTGCAGCTGTTCAAACGCGATTAGTATGATAACGTAAAAACTTGTCGGCAGGGAAAAATATAAGACAGGGCCTTTTTTCGGTAGAAATGTTTACACAATTTAAATGCAGAGCGCTTAAGCACACAGTGGAAGTCTAAACTACTGTATACTCGAACTGGTGCTTCTGCTGTGTGTTGAGGGGATTGTTTATATTTTGCTAGTGGATGTTCAGCTTTATGAAACTAGAGGATTTATGCATGTAACTGGCTTGGGTTACTGGAGAAAAAAATTCAATTTGGAACATTTGTCTGAAATTGGTTGTTTTATAGACCAGGTCAAATATATAATAGGATGTATAAGATTTGATAATTGATGAGTTTTCTTGTGTTGTCATATGTGCACACGGTCAGTATTAACCACCCTCACCCTTTCTTCTTCTTTTGCCAATAGAGTGCAGATTTGAACCAGAAGCAAAAAAAAATGGAAATGAAAAGAGAAAAGAGAGGAAATCAATTTCATAGTTTAGTTACTGTTTATTATGACAGAGATAGAACAGCTTATCTACATTACATCTTTTTGAATACATTTGAATCTAAATTGTAACATTGACAACACATAACATAACATAGATTTTCAAACACACAGGCAAATGCATATAATTTCTTTAAAAACATATTTTTATGCATCGTAGTGCTACAGAATACATCGTTTGGTCACTTTTGCATATGGGGCTTCATCACATAAACTAATTAGTAATTCATGGATAATTGTTACCAAGGCCCAATTAACAGCACACATAGCAGTGCATCTCTAGTGACTGCCATTCAGTTTGCTGACATGGAAAGACACCTTGCCAGCTCCATTGCCTCTTCTTCTAGTATTCTTGCAAATTAAAGGACCTCCTTTTAATCATTCTTTAAAATGAGCTTCTTTCATTTCAGCTCTTTATCTCCATGTGATTTTATTCTGCTAAGTGACAATAAGCGATGTACAGGGACCGTCAGTAAACACATCTTGATGACTTCAGATCAGCTGCCCCACTCTCTTTTTGAAAACTGATATTTTGTTGACTTGTGGTAATTTCACAGCTGCGTGTCTAATTGTTTTATTGAACGTGCTTTTGATATATACTTGTCTTTTGATGCATTATATGTATTTGGGTAATGTCTGTTGTTGCCTTGTTTTAATGTAATTTCTTTCCTCTGTTTTTGTGGAGTAAAGAAGGTATCTGCAGCTTTCCCTATCTCTCTCTCTCTCACACACACACACACACACATAAGACATATATATTGTGCAAAAACTATTTAGAGTTTTGAATTTTATTTAGATTACTTTGTTTTAATGCATTTAGCATTAGTCTTACTGTATATGTATGTAAAGCAGTCTAGTTTGTAGAAAGTGGTCAAATGTGTTGCGTCAATGTATGAGAGAAAATGAAGTGCAAGGCTCCTCATTCTCCAACAGGAATTATGAATGAATTATCCCAGTCTATCCATACATCCATATTTGTTTTTTTCTCATCGGTGCCATAATACATTCCACACTTAAATGGTGATGCAGTACCTTTGATTAAAAAATAATAATTTTACTGATAGTCTTTCCACTGTTTTTCTACCCACACGCTCAGCTGACGGTTGCCTAGCAAAGGCAGTAGCGTTCCTCTTTTCTCTGAGAGCCACTTGTCTGAAACCCAGACGCATCCCACGTAGGTGGGGGGTAAAGCATTACAACCAGGCAGGGGGTAATTAGCCTTTTTAAATCGCATGTTAATGCCTCGCTGTCACGGACAATCTTCAGCATTCTGTAACTGATACAAAACGGATATGTCGCACTGTTTGTCCTCACGCCGCCCCGGGACTCTCAAGTTCCCGTTACTTGGTTCTCAACAGTGTAACGTTGCATCATCGTTACTTTGAGCCCAATATCCTGCCGCCTCGAGCGCTGCTGGCCAGATGGCGTCTCGCGGTAATCTCCTTAGCACCGCTTGCCGCATGTTGTGAATGAGAGAGGTAAGACAGACAGAGAGAAAAAACAAACAGAGGAGCTTTGTCAAGTTCAGCTGTACTGTCATTCAGTTTTTTCCTGTCGATGTGTGGGCGAGAACGACGGAGAAAATAATTCATGTCATGTCTGGAGAGGACTATTTTTTTTCCTCCTGGAGCGGTGTCTGCTATCGCTGACAGACAGGTGTGTGGAGAAATACAGGTAGCTTGTTGTGCTCGACTCATGCCAGAGCAACAAGTTGAATGTATCCTGACGCTGCACTTGTGATGGGGAGAGAGCTCTGTGCTGGGAATCCACCACGACAGGTAATCACGAGGAGCCACCAGATATTTTAGCATGTTACAATATCTGCATAGATTTACAAATTTGTACGGCATATAGTAGCCGTTATTAGATACACCGTGAGCTTCCATGTTTTCTAAGGGACCCTGCAGCCAAGAGGGTCCAGGTAATTCAACACTAGAGATGACTACTCTGCTGGCCTCTTTTTGTGTGTCAAAATGTGATTTTGAAGCTGATAAGTATTGTAATGAAGAGAGCTTTGGCCTAAGCCTCAATTTCCAACAAACTTATGTGAAAACCCGTTCAGTTGGATAAAAACCTGGAGGCCAGATGCCAGAGGAAAAACGGGCATGTTTAATTCAATGGGAAATGAAGAAAGGGGGAAAGCAATGTAGCAGTATCAGTTGAGCTGTGCCTCCATCAAGCTGTACATGATAGTGTAGGCTTTGGCTAGGGAATAGCCTGCATGGCATTTCACTCTCCTCAGATTTGTCTCATGTTGGATTTTGGTCTGATCACGTCCCTCTTTCCGTCTCTCCCTCTCTCTTTTCCCTCTCTAGATTGTGAAATCCTACCTATCATGTGAAGGCTTTGGTTGTGGTTTGTGTGTGGGTGTGTGTGTGTGAGGGACAGAGACAGTGTAACAGAGAGCTAAGCTTCGTGGCCTCACCCTAGGGGCACTGGCCTGCAAAAAATGTCCCTGTAACCCTGGAACTATGAAACCATGACAGTCATCACTTATTCAAGCGCTGCTGGAGGGCTTCCGAAAGAAATCCAGGTTCTCACACATCCCTCTGCCTCCGGGAATGGTCCAGAACCCCTGTCCGAGAATCTAGAACCTCAGACCATGCTGGACCCCAATCTGCCTGTGGCCTCTGACCAGAGATGGATTGAACAGAGAGACGACGCCGGTGGAGCAAAGGGAGGGAAAGCAAAAAGGAGGAGACAGACATGGGGGAGAGGAGTCAGCAGAGAGAGGATGAATAGAGGAAGGAGAGAGGAGCAGTGTAACTTAAGGACTAAGTGCAACAAGGAAGTTAAAAAAGACCTAAAAAGTGGGGGGAAATGTGTGGAAGGAAAGGACAAGAGCAAGACGGATGTCTCTGGAATTCTGTCAACAGAAGGCGAAATCAAGCAAAAGGAGAAAAGGAAGAGGTGGCCTGTTTTTCTTTGGCCATTTCACCTGAAAAACATCAGTGAGGGAGAAGTGAAGAGAGGAAAAAACATGATGAAGGGGATGAGGTGGCATCATATCTTCCTCTGGTTAACTCTCCTCCTCTTCAGCCTGTGTCCAAAACCTGCTTCATCACAGGTAAGAGTGGCTTTCAAGAGCTGATTCTGATTTCAGATCCAGAGACTGTGGAATGGCAATTGTTAACAGACAATGTACTGTAAGACTTATTCAATGACTATTAAATAGGCCTTTTTCACAGCAGACAGTTTGACTTGTCATTGTAGGAAAATCACTGGTGTTACTATTAACATTAACAATGTCTCTCTTCTGTTCTAGTGTCCCAGTAAGTCATGACTGTGTGACTCATTCAGTTTCTAATTTACACCTGTGCTTTTCCTACTGTGACATGTGGCCTATTGGAAGCTACAAATGAATGAATGTCTTTTCAACAAACATGTCCAAATATTTGTCTTGTTTTATTCATCATTTATTATTTGTCTTGAAATCACCTCTCCTAATATATTTTAAGTGTGCTATACACATACAGTATGAGTGATGGTACGAGATTTGTCCACAAAATGAGTTATGCTATATCTTAACCCTATTCTATAACCCATAGGCTGTTTCCTTTTAATAGCACTTTGAATTAGATTTCTAAAATGGCATTATAGGTCATTATTGTATCTAAATGTCTCAGGTTGCTGCCATTACAAGTAAGTAAAAGTGGCAAGAGACCCAGAATAATTAGAATGATGATACTTGTTAAACCATTTTCATTCTCAGGGAAATTTCCCACGAATGGAGAACATTGCTGCCTTCAAACCTGTGTCCACCTCTCCGGCTCGTTCCACCTGTGGGGTTCCAGAGCGGAGCGGCTACTGTCAGTCTCCGTCCTCCCAGACCGAGCTGATGACATGTTATCAGGCCTTCTGTGTCCAGGAGTGTCCCTATAGATCCTCCACACCTCCATATGCCCCACTGCTACTACCTGCACACAGGTAGGTAGATCCAATTCATAGTGATGTTATTAAAGTGTTTTAAAAGACTATATAATTTATCATGACCCCTGACCTTTCAGTCCAGGTAAAGTAAAAAACTTGACTTGGCTAGTAAAATAAGTTTGGCGATACCATAATTGATCTCTTATGATGTACTTCATTTTGAGAGAAAATACTGACATATTTAAACTTTATTCCACCAGGGGTACCTGTGTAACTGAAGACAGTAATCAGACTGGAACCGCTGCCAGGTCAGAGGGGGTTTCTGGTGGATCCAGTAGTGTGCTGTTTCAGGCTGGATGTCTGGTCTCTCCCCCCTCACAGAAACTAGGAGCGTTGGGTTCCCTCACCCTGGCATTGTGGATAAAACCAGGCTCTCCTGGAGAGATGTGAGTTCAATTTTTGTAATTTCTAAGAAATTAGGATCTCTCAGCATATGTCAGTTGCATAGTTGGATATATGAGGCCTTCTTTAGAAGCAGCCATCTGCTGCCGCTAAGTGTTAAATTGAATTTATTACAATGTCATCTTACACTACTTATAGTATTCTATGCATTACTAGATATATAGATAGATCTATAGATATGTTTCTTTCTGGAGAGTCCAGTAAACTCCAGCAGACTGAATTAAATGTCTGTCTAATCAGATTTAGATAAAAGTCAATGGTCTCAAACTATCCTGGTTGTATTCATCACTGGCCTCGCAGTTTCATTTGGCACAGCCAATAACAGCAATAACATGTTGTATCCTGCGAGCTTTGTTGATACTGTATTGGTTAGAGAACAGTTATGGGTCTCTAGGTGAAGAAGCTGACAGCTCACAACGCCTTGTTAGAAACATACTGTGTCTCATCAGCTGTTGGCTTTAACACTGGATCACAGCTCAGGTACCCAAAAGCTGACTCAGCAACCAGAACATGTGGATACAATGTCTCTTTATGAAGTAAAAGGGCATTTTAACAGTTGGCAAAGAAAAGGCAGTCAGACCAGGTGAAAAATCCAGAAGGCAGACAGGCAGTAGTTTACAGGCAGCAGATGGTCATCAGTGCAGGTACAGGTAGGCAGAAAGCAGTGATGGCTGGTGGGCAGGGAAGGAATGGAAGGTCTGATTGACAAGGAGAGGTTAGTTTATACAACACAGAGAGTATCTGTAAAACAATACTGTGCACATTACAAAACAAATCAAATCAAGAGACAATGTGATATTCTGTGTACCTTTTTTTTTAATTACAAATTTCACACTAATTAAAAGATAGTTTTCCTTCGTTGTCCATCTGTCTCACATTGACATTAAAAGAACTGGCTCCAGTTTGATGTCCAGAGCAGTCTCCCTATCTATAACGTTTCTTGTCTTTTCGTAGTAATTCTGACTGTACTTCCTTGTTTATGAGTAAAGTGTTGTAAGGCTGTTTCTTGTAGAAATTCTACTTTAAGTGAGAAGATGAAAGAGCGTAAAGAAATAAGACTGTATGAAGTTGTTTTGATTTTGTGGTATTATGAGGATATACTGCATATATTAAAATCCTTGGTGGCAGAAAACAGCAAGAAAGAGAATTGGGAAATAATCAAACACAAGTATGAGTCACAAATACTGACACACAGTAGCAGAGTAATCCAACATTATCTTATCCTGATGAAATATAGCTCCCTGCTGGAAACACACTGCTGCCGTGACGTTTAGTCAAATGTCTCCTTCGATATGATATCTAATATGATTTTCAAACATTGAAAACAAAGTGAAAGCCCTGTGATATTGATCTAATATCAAGGAGCAACCAGGCCAGGTCTGGTCAGGTCAGGTCAGTATCACTATCAGGAAATGTTAGCCAACAACTGGCTGTCATGTCCTACTTAGACATGTTGTGTGTGAGAGACAGGGGATGAGACTGTGCTGGTATTTTTCAGGCAGGGCTGGGACGGTGCAGAGTTTCACACACTCAGATCAGCTTGCAATCTCACACACACACACACACACACACACACACACACACACACACACACAAGACACATGCACACACAAAGAGAGATCAGTTGGCTTTGCTTGGCAACCCTATCTCCTCCAGCATACAGCAACACTTAAGTTAGATTGCTCGAACAACATCGGATGCTTTGTCATGAAACTAAAAATAGACTAAACATATGATGTCTTTATTTGTGTTTGTCGGTTAAGTATTTGTAAGTGAAATGATGGGCATTTTGAAAATAAAACGATAACTTTTTTCCACACATTCTTCTTCCTTGTCAAAACCTTGCGCCCACATTACCCATTGTGCAACTAGCCTCAAGCAGAGATGAGGAGCGGGCTACAGAGGTCTGGTGAGCTCACTTCTTTCCAACGGGTGATGTCACTTGAGGCAGTTTATCAGACTTTGTGCAGCTCCCTCTGGAGACACGAAAGGTTTTATACAACCTTTTTCGCATATGCAGTTGTACTCCCTGTAAACAGACTTTGATGTGTAAAATATTGGTAATTAAAGTAGCTTTTGTCATAAATAATTACCCTTTTGACAGATTAGCTTACTTCAGTCGAAAAATTAGGTAGTGACATTTTATTAGACTGTTGTTTAATACGATCAGAAGTGGTTGTCTCCATGTGGACAAACAAGGCATGGCTCAGTGAGGAGTAATTTCATGTTTGTGGATTAAACAAACATTTTTAAATAAGCTGTTATGGTTTTGTTGGGCTTTCATGAGATGAAGTCTGTCAACATTCACATATTGCACAGTGTGCTGAAAAGGTAAATGTGATAACTTTGCAGAGGTGAGGTGAAGATGAGACATGCTGTATGCGTATTCTAGTAACTCACTGGATGTTCGGTTTAAATCTTCCTGGCGGTTACGTTGAACCCTGAGAAGGAGAATCACAGATCAAATCACTCCTTTTAAATTTCATGCTGTGATTTTGTTTGTGAAGTCGTCTGTCTGGGGATTCAGATGACGGACAAGTCTTGTTGTCTTGGTGTGCCGAACATGACACCTGTATGTCTGAATGGAAGTAATATCTCTTCCCCCCTCGATCTCCCTCTCTCCCTCGCTCTCTTTCTGTTGCTGTAGTTGGCTATCAGTCTTTTGTTGTAGAGACGATCATGGCTGCCATCAAAGACGCCGGATGAAAGGAGGTCTCTATCCTCACCTCTGTCCATCTCTCCTCACCCCTCTCTCTTTGTCTCTTCCTCTCTCTGTGATTTCACATCCCTCCCCTCATCTGAACAATGAACAGAGGCAGCCACCTGTTCTTACAAGCCATAGTTTTTACTATACCACGGCTTCACTTCCAGAAACAGATTATGAAATTGTGTTTATATTGTTTAAGGATTCTCATTTTGAATATTTTAGGTTGGTTATGTGTACTGGACTTTCCTACATAGACAACACTTTTTTGACAACTTGTCTTTTCCCCATCCATCACCTCACTTTTCCTTAGCAATGTATTAAATCAATTGTAAGCCAACAGAAAAGTAATTAACAACAACTTTTAGTTTGATTAATCTTTCAAGTAAGCATAACATTTTCAAGCAAAGATGCCAAAAGTTTACAGATTCCAGCTTTTCAAATGTGTGTATCTGCTGGTTTTCTTAATCTTCTATGATGAATATCTGAATATCAAAACAAGCTCTTTAAATTTGTTAATTTTCATAGATTTTATACACCAAATAATCAAAAACAAACAAAAAAGCAGATTAATCAATAATGGCAATAATGGTTAGTTGCCACCCTAAATTAAATCCGGATATTCAGATATATCTAAAGTTAAAGCACTTTTACAAAAAACACGAAACATTTTCAGTCCAGTAAATCACAATTATTTAGTAGTCGTAAGTAACCAACTTGTATTTATTATCTATTTTTGCACTTATTATCTTCAGTCTATCTCTTTGTCTCTCCCCACAGACACACACACACACACACACACACACATGCATGTGCAGACATACATACATATGGTCTTTCTCTCATGCATACATCTACCTGTGATTTATGGGGTATGCGGCTCTGGGTTCATAAAAGCCATGATTTCCCATAAAATGTCAGTGATGGTGGTTAATATGACACGTGGAGGGTGTGTGTGTCTCTGTCTGCACCTAATGTAGCAGCTGAAAGCCAGCAGTCATGTAAAATATTGATATTCCATGTGTAAATGTCAGAATGAGAGACTGCGTGTAGTGGTGCTCGACTCCATGGGTTTCGGAGTCCTCTCTTCCTTCTCATTTAAGTTATAACAACTTATCACTGCCAAAAATTCAAATGGACTGTCTCGACTGTCTATTGCTGCTGAAATAATTCTGTTCTTTATTGTGTTTGTGTTTTTGTTTCCCTCAGGATGCTGCTGGAGAAGAGCTCAGGGGAACGGTTGTTGTATTCTGTGACGGTGTCCGAGCAGGCGGTCACCCTGCGGTATGGTCAGTACAGCAATCGGACTCCTCTGACCATCAGCTTCAGAACAGAGGGGAGGCTCACACTGGAGAGGTGGACACATCTTGTTTTACAGGTAACAAATCTCATGGGTTTGGGGATCCCGATGGCATGACTGCCCTGTTAAACATACGTGCTCTTAGAGTGACCGACGGTGGCATGTTTATGTGCATCCAGAGGTGTGTTTGCATGAAATTCAATCAACCATAGATGCACCATCAGGTTTGTGTTGTGAAAGCAGAGTGGTTACTATGTAAATATACTATTTTACGTATTTTATTCAATTTATTTAGGTATGTGGTTATTTTATATGGCTAAAAGTTTCTGATTGCTGGTTCTTTTCAGATTTTTGTGGATAACATAGTACTTTGTTATCTTTCTAATTCAAGGGTTGTTCTGGTACGCTGGAGATAAAATTTGGTAAATCCAGTTTCTGTGTCTATGTGAGGATGATAATTAGATACTTGTGGAACAGTGATACTTACTATTATTGTATTGTTATTACGGAGAACCTTGTTGCATGTTTGAAGGAGTGCTAAAAACAAAGATAAAAGTGGGTAAAAACAAAAATATGAAAAACGGGAAAAAAGAATTCACCATTGTCACAGACCCATAGGAAATTGCTGATCTGTGGAAGATGCTAATTTCTTTAAGTGGTGTATATATACTATAACATTGTATGTATTTATTTTCTTTCATTGGTCTTTCCTTTTTTATTTCTTCAGAACCAGTTGACCTAAATGGTACATCAACTAGAAATTTTAGAAGGCATCAGAAGTTAGAAATCCAAGGCTGTCATGACAAAAAAAGCTTTCATTAGCTCTGATTGTTCTAAAATGGCAGCTAGTGAAGTGGAGAAAGACTAGAGGCCCCAAATGAATCTGTGTCTGTGTGTGTGTGTGTGTTTCTGGTCTGTTGAAGAGTATCATTTTACAGATTACTCCATTGGACAATCTTTCTCTTTCAGCATCCCTGAATAACACCAGGGCTACTAGGGGAGAAAACATGGTCACCATGACAAGCCTGATCACTATAAGTGTCTGTCACTTAAGTTGTTTGTTTGTCTCCTTTTAATCTGTATAATCTTTAGGCCCAAATGTTTATTTGCATTGTATAACCATACTGTATTTATTTAATGGAGGAGGCAAATGCAGATAAAGGAGTAGATAAAGGAATGTACTGTACATCAGCTGGAGTTTGATTTGATTTAAAGCACGGTTCAAGGCCAGAGGGGTAAATGAGGAAGTTATACATGTTGACCAGTACTTAAAAGGAAAATGATTGTGCCTAGCCAGAAAATCCAACCTGACAGTTTAGTTTACTGGCTGGCTGATTGGTGTTGATGTGTGGTACAGTAATTTGGCAGTCCAACGTGTTGTTGGCTAAATGTAGTGTTGCTGATGGCTCAATTGCTAGCAAGTGTACAGTATGTGTGTATGCCCTGTAGGGATCAGGTTTTTATATACGTCTATATACAGTATCTTTGTGTGTTGTAACTGTCCGTGTTGTGTTGGTGTGGCTCGGAGGTGTTTTGAAACTTTGTGTGTTCGTGCATTCTTGTGAATCAACCTTTCGCTTAATGGTAAGGTGATGTGATGTGCTTTGACCATTCAGAAGAATAACATAATCATCCTTGACACTCAAACACCATTCGCCCATTCTCTCACACACACACACACACACACACACACACACACACACACACACACACACACACACTTATCTTAGACACACTCATAGTTGAGCGGTAATTTGTAGCAGACTTGTCAGCCACAATACAGACATTACCCTATGAAGAAGCTGGGTAATTTAGAAACCTTGCACACATACAGTACACACACACACACACACACACACACACACACACACACACCTCACACACACACACCTCACACACACACACCAGTCATCTGTCAGTTTGAAAAGATCAAAACCCCCAAAAAGACAGTCAAAAGGAATACGGGTTTCCAAGTGCCAGGAGCAATGCACACACACTGACACACACACACACACGTACACACATGGTGCCAGGAGCAAGGTGCTGTAGGGATGCTGGTGCTCCCTAGGTAGTTGTCTTATCTGATTATGGTAACGATGTAGAGAATAGTGGAGGAAAAGGTAGCCTGGGGGATGGAGGGACTGACAGAGGAGGAGAGATGGAGAAAGTGAGGGAGGTGGCTCAGTGTATTTAAGTGATGCTTACGAAGTCAGTTTACTGTGGGACTCACTGACTCACTCTCCTGTGCTTTTCTGCAGAATTTATTACTAATCTGTTGCTCTGCTTGTACATAGAAAATGATCTCTACCGCTGTTGTGAATGAAGGAGAGATGGGTACAACTGGTGACTAGTTTTACAGTGGTGGGTAGGAAATAATGAGCTGCATTTAATGTCCCCATTACCACGTGGTGGGAAGACGGGGACAAAATGTTGTATTGGTTTATGCAACCTTCTGTGCAGGGTCTAAATGATTTTTAAATCAACTTGAGGATATCTCTCATTTCTGAAACAGAAATAATATAAAACTGAGAGTTGAAGATGTACTGCAAGTCTTAGGGGAAATCTAGAAGTAGGTGTCAGTGTTAAGAGGAAGAGAGAGATGAAGACAAAGAAGTGGCTAAAAGAGACAGCAAAAGATGGAAAGAAGAAGAAGAGAGTTCACGATTTAAATAGCTTTGGAGTACTATCTTTTAGAGTACCAGTGATTGACTGTGTGCCTGGAGGACCCCAGAGGTGTCCGTCTGTTAGTGCCTGAGCAAATCAGCATTATCAGCTGAGGCAGTGGCAGGGACAACCAGTCACACTGGTCCCATCATGACCCAACGCGGCTGAATGTTTAACACTCGAGTATACACACACTCTCTTTCTTACACACAAACACACTAGTGATGTATGTACTGCCTCCGCGTACACACAACACCACACGCACATACATACATAGAAAGAGTTCAGAGGGCTCGTACCTGTTGCTAAAGTCAGACAAAAGAGAGGAGAAACAGAATTGTTGAGAAAAGATGAAAAAAGAGGGTACATGGGTCAGTGTCTGAGTGTCATAGTGAGTTAAGGTTAAGACAAGATTTCAAAGACACACACACACACACACACACACACACACACACACACACACACACTATCTATGTATTTATTGCAGGGAGTGAACTAGTTGTTCTCTAGACCCTGACAGCTCATCTGCTTCATTACTCTGCTCTTAGACAGTTTGGCTGCTGAAACTTCTACTGAAAGCCATAATAAGCTTAATGAATGTTTTCACGCACAATTACACTGGAGGACTCTGGCCTGTGTGGATGTCTGTGTATGGACTAGTCTGGTCTTGGCAGAAGGCAACTCATTTGCACCGACTGATCTGAAACCATCACAGTGTTTCCATCTCTCTTTTTCTTTCTTGAATAAATGCATGTACACATACCTCATCGCACCACTCTATCTGCAATATACCACACATTTACCTGTGACCAATAGTGTATGAGTGCCCAGATGTGTGCACAGTGTCCCATGTTATGCAGGGATACTGTAGAAAAAGAATGACCCTTTCTTCTCTTACATCCCCTCTCTTGGATTTATACATGTCTGCAATACATAGCTGGTGCTGGTGCAGGTTTAATGTCCAGTAATGCTTATACATACATGCTTTACCTCAATATATCCTCTTATTTCAATATTTGAACCGTCCAAGTAGTGATGAGGGTCCTGCTTCTGTGGCAGGCTGCTTGATGAATGTAAAGTAACTATAAGGTAAATGTAAGTATTTACTGTAAGAGACTCGAGTGATATTGAGATTTGACATGAAAGAATGTAAGAAAAAATGTTTATTTATTATGAAAATGACATATTCAGTAACAGAAGTGAGCGTAATAGAAAGTGCATTTGTTAGTGTTTTCTGCTTTCTGGCCAAAAGGCAAAACTGTGACACACACACATGCAGACTCACCGCACACTGTCTTATATACTTACCGATGCTTTTGTCTCTGTCCCAGCTGGAGTGACAGAGACAGATTGTGAGACAGACTGAAAGTGAATGTGTGTGTATTTGTTTATACATGTGCATACACTATGTGAACAAACATGGAGGCACCTTTTTTTAGTATTTCTGTTGGCTTTATGTGTGTGTTTGCGTGCATGCGTGTGCACTAAATACAAGTATATCTATGTCTGTGTGTGTGTGTGATTGTGTGCATGTGTGTGAAGGTGAGGCAAGGTTGTTATGTAGGGGTGAAGCGGACACCTCTATGGTAGCCCTCTGCCTGCTGGCACAGGAGGCGAAAGGGCACGAGACTGGCATCAATTACATAGTGAGAGAGAGGGAGAGAAAGGTGTGTGTATGTGTGGTGGGGTTCCAGATTTTCTCTCTTTAAATTCATTTATTTATTTATTTTACATCAGTGTTTCATGCCAGTGTGTGCAGTCTGTTCCAGCTTGATAGTGCGAGCAAGGCACTAACACGGCCAGGGTTAGGGGTTTCATTCCCACTGGAGCCGTGAGATATGAGTGCTAAAAATGTATGCAGCAAGGGTGCTGCAAGGTGCTTCGGATAAAAGGATCCACCAAAGAGCGTGTGTTATGTTAACCTGCCCTTTCTTCAAATATCCACCCTGAAGTAGAAGTTGCATGGCATAAGTTAGTAACCCTATTAAGAGTGAAAGAAACGTAATAAGCAGAATATAATAAAAAGAAGATGCTCAGCAGTGGATATCAAACTAAGACTGGAAACTGGCCTGTACCTGCGTCTTTAAGACGAGGACCTAACTGAACCTGACTGGTACTGCCAAATAGGAGAAGCAAACCCAACCTGACATCCGAAGCGATAATTTTGCTTTGTCTTCCCACTGTGCATTTACTGTATGTCTACTTACAACACATACAGGGACACAAACTGTTGGAACAGAGATAAGGATGCACTGATCTGATCCACCTATACTCTACTATACACTGACACTGACGTTTTTTAAAAAGATTGGGTATCGGCCAAGTTGTGTCCGATCCACATTAGATACAGTTTCTTTGTAAATGTCATTAATAAAATGTTGTGTTTCTGCCAGCAGTTACATTCATTCAGTCATGTCATTACCTTACATGAAATCATTTCCAGTGAGTTCCCACACAGTGAGGTATACAGAGTCTAAGGTTAAGGTTATGATTGGTACCCAAATGTCGGCAGATACCCAAAGTTAAGGTGTCAGAATTGGAAGCAGGAGAGAAAATGTTGGATTGGTACATCCTTAGTAACAGTAAACATTTCTTAATGAATTAGATTTGAAAATAGCCAAACCTGACCACAGCCAGCAACTTCAAGCAACATCGTGGCCCCAAATCAAACCCGAAACCTGATACTGTGTCAGGACCCGCCAAGTCGCAGACGTCTACCTGGTGCAACTAACCCTTGTTAGTCTGTCTCCTCTTGCAGTGTGATACTGTATGTGCTCCTCCTTCCTTGTATGCTCTCACAAATGTCTCTGTGTTGTTAAATGGGACCCCTCTTTGCTTTCGGCTCAGAAAGAAAAAGTCTTAGAGACTTATGGTCTTTATTAAAAGGTTGGTGTGTCACCTTATATATGTCCCCCCTCTCTCCTTTTCGCTCTTTATCTTTTGTCTCTGCTTTTTTTCTCGAAGATGATTTTGTCTTTCTTCCTTTCTCTCTCCCTCTCTGCCTCATCTATCTCTCACTCCCTCCCCCCCTTTCATTGTCTCTCCCCTGCACCTTCTTTGTCCTTCCCTCTTTCCCTCTCATTTTCCTCACGCACACTCTCTCTCTCTCCCTCTCCGTCTCCCTGGGGACAATTTTCTTTTCTTAAATAAACTGTCATAGCTAGTGTTAAAATATGGGCCTTACACGGGGTGAGCGCGGCAAGGCAAAGGCATGGGGCCCTGGGCTGGTATAAAACATGGATAATATGCTGTGAGAGGTAATTGTATCTTTTAGCGCTGAGATGAGTAGAACAAATGTGTCTCCTCTCCATCCTCTCTCTCTCTCTCTCCCTCTCCCTCTCTCTTTATTCCTTTTCCTCCTCTCCTCCTCTTCCTATCACTTCCTTGACACACTGCAGCCGTGCTAATATGATAGAAAGAATATTGGCTGTACATCAGAGCTGCTAACAGTTCATAGTGGGTAAGGGCAAGTATAGAGGGGGGAGTGAGGGTGGGAGAGGCTTGGAGGGTGAATAACAAGGAGAGGGAGAGATAACAGGAGAGAGAGAGTGAGAGAGTGAGGGAAAGGTGACAGTGCACCTGGAGATGAGTAAGTGGAGAGCTGGGGATGCATAAAGTCACATTACACTTTCACTCAGGACGGGAATATCTGGGAATATCCAGCAAGCTGTTTCCCAAAATCATTTTAAGGTTAAGATGATTTTAGTCCAATTTTAAGTCCATCTGAAGATGATTTTGGAGAAGTGGGCCTGGTCTTTGAGTTCAAGCTTCATGAACATTTTATACAAACACACTTGACCAAAAGATGTTCTTATCTTGCCCCAGTGTAAATTAAAACAAGAATAAATAGCAGTCTTTTTTAACTTATATTATTGTTTTAGTGTTAGCTGATTAGATACAAGCTAAAACAGGGGCTGTGCAGTTTGCTCAGCTGAGCCACTATAATCAGGTTTTGATTAAGTGAGCTCTTTGGAGCTCTTGCTTCTGCAGAGTAACATCACTGCCACATTTGTTGCAGATTTCAATTGCACCAGTGATAATGTAAACAAATTTGCATTAGAAAACCATAACAAGAATGTACAAGAACCTTATTGCACCATTGTTCTTTCTCTCCATTTCCTTTCTACCTTTGTTGTCCTAGCCCAGCTTCTCTTCCTCTCCCTGTCCCAACTTTCTGTTCCTTTTACATGATGCAATTATTCAAATTATTTAGTTCCATATCACCCACTTGTCTCCTCCCAGGGCCAAGGTATGTTTAAACCAGCATTGATTATGTTTTTGATCACGCTGAAATGTTTATTTATTAAAACCCAAATTATTTTTTAATAACACTGACTTCAATAACATTTTACAAAGACACCTTCGAGAGGGATGCTGTGGTTATATGGTATTAACCACTTGGTCACTAGGACGCCTTCTTTTTGCATTTCTTTAACATATTTAATTTTTCCTGATTTGAATTTCTCCGTCTTGTAGAGTCTTCCTCAATTATGTCAAAAACCATCTTGCCACATCACCTCCATCTTGCTCTCTGTGTACTTTCTTTTCCACGTATCCTGCTTTTCTTCTATCAACACCAGTGCCTTTCTCTCATTCACCAAACTCTTCACTCCAACCTCCCTCTCTTACTTTCTCTTTCTTCGTCCCTTTCTCACTCCTTTTCTGACCCCCCCCCCCCCACCCCAGTGACAGCTTCACTGGCTGTGGAATGAGGTGTGTTATCAGTGAGTGGCATGTCAGTCACAGGGCAACACATCCGGAGGAGAGCGGCTGCAAGGAGAGAGTTTGGTGAGGTGGGATGTGTGGGGGCAGAGACAAGGGGGGGGGGGCAGGGATTAGAGGAGGTTAAAAGGAGAGGAAAAGATAGGTGAGGATGAGCAGACAAGCATGAGAGGAGCAACAAGAGAGGGGAAGGCCTGAGAAAAGAAAACAAAAGATGGTTGAGCGGAGTTCAAGAGAAGAGGGTGGTGATGTGGCGATGAAAAGGAGAGATGGTAGATTTAAACAGAGGAAACAGGAGCAACAGAACAGAGAATGTAGGATTTTAGAGAACAGTGTGTTAGAGAATAAGATGGATGACAATATTGTGAAAAAGTTAAGCAAAGTAAATTTTGTTGATGTAGCTCAAAATCACAAGGTTGTCTCGGAAGGCTTTACGATCTGTACCACCCTCTATCCTTAGATACTTATCTTCAATAAGGACAAACTCCACCCAAAAGGTCTTTAACGGGACAAAAATGGGAGAAACTCTTCAAAGATGGACAGACATTCACCTTTTGCTGCACCATCTTAAGAATCTTTCAAATCAAGTGAATGACAGTATATACTGTGACTACAGTTCACAGTGGGATGGGCGGGTAGCACATTGTTGTTCTCACTTCTGTTATTTTAGTTGATTTATTTGTGTGCTTTTGGTTGTATGTATGTTCACTCTAAAATAAATAGAGGGAACTGCCAATATAAAAGTAAGATGTAAACAGTTTTAATCAATTGTGTCAATAAAATAAAATTGTTAGAGAGGAGCTGATCAGCAGGAGGTGAACTGGGTGGATGAGAACAACATGGATGACAGGGGGAAATAGTAGTAACAGGGACAGCACAGTGTGTGTGAACTGTTGTGTCGCATTCACACACGTACACATATATAACATTAAGCTCCTGCATAGAGCCTCCCAATGCCTTAGCGCTTAATAGACTAATCGGACAGCAGTAAAATATGTATCTAGAATTGATTTCTGGTTTTAGTCCTCAAGGTCCCTCTCATCTACTTTGACCTCAAGCTGTCACCGGCAGCTAAGATAGCTCTTCTCCACATACAAATAAAATGTTATTTTATTATGTCTGACACTGTCTGCAGCATGTCAGGTGTTTGGATAACGCCCAGCTGTTTAGGATAATGAGAACTATTCAGGTAAATTTCTGTGTTGTGGTTCACCTTTCCTGGATGATGAATTGAAAAGCAGCATGACAGCTGTCTCTCTGAAACGCCTCTACATTTTGAGTTGAGTTATTCACTCTCAAATTGAGTTTTTGAAGTAACAGCTTAGTGGCAACCAAACATGGGTTTTATGTGTGTATGTTTGTTTATATTGCTCAGAATTTGACATTCAAGTGACACAGACCTGCATTTTGTGTTTTGATTGGTCATCGATAAAATCATTAATTAATGATATTACTTTCCAATACAGAAGTTAGCTCCCCAATAATTTTATATACCTGAATATTATGCTGGAAAAATAATCTGTCATGTCGTCAGTGTGGTAAAGTGCAGTTACTGAGCGATTGGATGAAGTTCATGGAAAATTACCCACAGACACCTAATTCCTAGCTGTTAGCTATCTACCACTGTAATGTACCAGCTATCCTACATTTTACCATTGCAAGAAAGAAAAGAAAAGGTCAATTATTGCAGGTCATCTGACTTAAATTTGTCAATTGTACATAATTCAGAATTTTAGCATGTGATGCATACAGGATTTCAAAACTGTCTGTTCCTCTTTTTATAATAAAAGTATTAAAGTTATATTTTAGGATTTTTGTTGGGTAAATATTTTTTAATGACCAACTTGGGCTAATAATTATTCATATTTTCTCTATCACTTCTTTCTTTTGTGGCCCACAGCTACAAAGTGAGCTTAGAAGAAACAGTGCTGTCCACACTGTGTACTGAGCCATGGCTTGGCAGGAGTGTGAAAATCGAGAAGAGCTTTAGTCAAAATGCCAGTCTACAGATCACTAAAAGCTTCCCACTCAGGGTTTCCCTGGGCTTTTAGAGAGGCTTAGGTGGTAACATTGCCAGTGGGGTGGGTTTTTCACAGGGAAAGGGTGCTTGAAACTTCCTAAGAGCTCTGAAACCTTAAGGAACAAAGTTGAAGGAAATTGTTTAATAAGGGAAGGATAATAATGAAACTTTCCTTAGAAGGGGAATTATAAAATAAGTTATGGTAAATTTCATTTGATAGTCAGGTAAAACACCTGTAGCACTCCAATACATGATGATACAGTACAGTTTTATCAGTTTGGTCCCAGAACAGCAAAAGTCATAAAATAACTAGCTAAAATTGACATAATATGATATAATGTGGAAAAATGTTGTATAAAAATGCTGTTAGTGTCCGTTGAGTTTATGAGTCGTGGCTCAGTAGGAATGTTGCAGGAGAAAACAGTAGGCAACCAGGCCAGGTACTAATGGAGTCATGAATGGTGGCAGGGACCACAGGTGGTGTAGGGGTTAGATTCAATAACCAAGCAGGTCCAGGACTGAACCCTGCTGAACCCAGCTCTCCTTCCAGTTTCAGCTTCAATCTTAATGCAACACAGGAAAGAAGAGCCAAACAGCAGAAAAAAACGTTATACCAGAGCAATAATGTGCAAGTGTGTATTAAATTACTGTCCTGTAGCTTTGATTCGCATGTTTATGGACGTAGACCCAGTTATTTTTTTAGATAAAAAAGCTAAGGGAAGATTTAACTTTAGCTTTGTTGTTATGGGTGCACCAGGACATTCAATGGTATTAAAATATAACAGACACTTACAGGATGTACTGCAAAATTGTACAATTGTATTAGTTAATTGTATTAATCGTGTGAATACATAATTGGCTACAGTCAGTGATCACTACTTCTGGGCTCTATTGTAACTCTGTATATCTGAAAATGTATGCTGTGATGGGACCTTAAAGTGCTTTAGTTAAAAGCCCTCACAAAATACATATCCTCTGTATGAAGAAAAGAGGATAGGTAACCTTTAAAGTAGTCATTTCCTTTCCTTTGGACTTAGTGGATCCAGTCCAAATGAGACTAGTTATCAACACTAAAGAATTCTTTAACTCCTTTTCCTCTTTTATTTTCCTCCATTCTCAAAGAACTCTGAAGTTACGCTGGCTAAACTAGACAAAGAGAGGTAGAGGAAAGGAGGAGGTAAAAATACAGATGGACAAGGAAAGGGAAAAACGGAGGGAAAGTGTTTGTGAAAGCTAACAAAGGGGAGTTGGCTGTGTTTCAAAAGGGCGCGTGGCGGCTAAGGAGGATGAAGCGCTTCAGGATTCATTTACATCAGGCCTGACAACTGCCTCACATCTCCCCAAGAGCCACACAGCTCTGGCTTAGAGATTCCTAAAGAGGGCCCTTCTTCCAGCTCCCTCTCTTACACCCGCTCTCTGACTTTTCTTTTTCTCCCTCCTGTCTCTTTTTTTCTCTTTCCTTTTTTTTTTTCACTCTTATTCTCTCCTGCGCTCTCTCTTCTGCTCTCATGCGCTTGCCAGTCTTCAATCAGCCATCATGAAAGTGTCTGTCTGGGCGTCTTAACTATCCTCTGAGAGGCAGACACTTGTCTGGGCCTGCCTTCATCCCCTAAAGGCGTTTTTTGACTTGGACTTATTTCCCTCCTCACACCTTTTCAACTTCCCTAAAGAGCTGACAACAAGTGAGAGCGACAGGGCAAGATAAACATGAGGGAAAGAGACAGGAAGGGAGATGAGAGGGGGAAGTTGTCGACTGAGAGGGAAGAGAAAGTAAAGATGGTTATGAAAAATAGGGAGAGAGAGGGAGCAAATGAAAATGAGGTGAGGGAACTCAAAAACTGAAAAAAGGTGAAGAAAATCAAATGACCTCGTGAGGAGGAGAAAGGACAAAGCAAGGAGGACCAGAGCAGAAGAGGGGAAGACGGGAAAGTTGAAGAAGGAGAGGGGGACTCTAGTAAGACAGGAAGAGTCACATTTATCAGTGGTCCCACAGTGGGTTTCCCAAACGCAGGATTTGGAGATGGGGTAAAGAGAGAGAGTAGGACAGGGCACATTTATTTGGGGGGTTGGGGGGGCCCTCTTATGGAGGTATCTTTCTTTTTGCCTGGGTTTGATGTGAAAGGGGGCTGCTCTTGCTTTGACGGTGTTTTCTGCTGTGCAGTTTTTAATATTCATGCAGCAGGTCGGGAAAGGAGTGGGGAGGAGATTTTTGGTCAAACAGAAAGCTAATTTGCGGCTGAGGCAGTTTAGCCTGAGGCTCTTTCTGCTACTGGGGAAATGAGCTGGAAGATTAGCCGTATGTATAATTCACACACACATGGTCTCACTCGCACATATACACACATGCATAGATATGCAAAAACACACCAATGGTGCGTGCATACACTTTTAGAAGTAGATAGGTGCACACACACACAGAGCAGCTGCCACTCTCTGAGCAATGTGTGTTATAGCAGTAACCTGCTGGTAGGCCTTTACTGCTGCATCTGCCCCTCAGGCCGCTCCCTTACATGTACGTAGGTTTCACTGTGGTGCTCAGAGTTAGTGGTATCCAATGATGCTTCATGTAAATGTTGATTTATTAATTGGTCACCAACTATGACCTACTAGGAACTTTTTTTTTCTCTAAAAAACCTGGTATACAGTTTACATTGGACAAAATTAAGTACAGTTTTTTTCCCCGAAACAACAAATCACCTTATGTTACTGCTCGGGCCTTCCTCACCCTAATCAAATGTTCAAACTACTATGAAAAGGGAAACCAAGTGATGTATTGTTTATATTGATTAATTCTGATTGGTTGACATAGTGTTGTATTCACAATTTGATGACACTTTTTGATTTATTCCCACAGAAAATATAGAATGTTCACTATATAAAGCTGAAGATACAGTAAATACAAAGCCTGAGTTCATGCTGGTCAGTGGAGACTTATGTCTATCTACTCTGACTGATTTCCAGGTCCACGGCAGACGTGTGAGTCTATTCCTGGATGGGCTTGAGGAGGATGGGACACCATTTGACACACAACCTCTGACCGCCAGGCTCTCTGACATCAGCGAGGATGGTGCCATGTGGGTGGGGCTCAGCTCAAACGGTAAAGATGGCTGCGTATGAATTTTGTTTGAATGTTTTTGACATGTGACAAGTTACATTGTTTTAAAGATGCATTAGATCCATATTCCCCAGATGCTTCCATTTCTCAGTGGTACTGCATTGAAATATCTCCCCAGAAATCTTCCTCCTTAACAGGGCCCCGTCTGTTTTTTTCTTCCAAGTGGAGAAAAATGACCTCTTAGTTTATCTTGTCTGTAGATCTAAATATGGTGTCAATGACTACTCCACCTTTATTTTCCTGCCAGCCTTTATCCCCTTTCAACTACACATCTGTGATTGATTGGCGGTGCCTGGGAGCCATCTCAGAGTCAATAGGAGAGAAATTGAGAGAAAAATGATATCCGTTCGTCTCCCGGGTGATAAACGAGTGTTTTTCTTCTCGTTTATCAGGCATTGATCCTTAGTTCACGGCAGGTAGCATCTGATCAGCTGAAGATCACATCAGTGGTGGTGATCAATAGAAGTGATTGGCTTGCGGGAGAGAGAAAGAGAGAGTGTGTGTGTGTGTGCATGTTGAACCTGGGGGCTGTGTCTGGAATTCTGATCAGTGGATTGATTATGCGAATGCTGATCAGATGTATTGATTAACAACTATGTCTGTTTTTGGAGGAGACCAACTGAAAACGGTGTGTCTGATAAATACGGCATGAAGTTGTCAAGAGCGGAGCTTTAACTGCCAAACGCATTTTTTTTAAGTGGCCGATGAGAATAGCATGATCGGTTGTATCAAAAGTGGTGATGAATTGTTGTGAATCAGCTGCTAATAACAGATCAGTAGTGACTTCTAAGAGATCTAATTTGGTGCAGTGGTGTGGTTGATGATTTTTCAGATCATGCTTGAGTTCAAGTGGTCACAAATTTGTGACATTATGGGACCTTAGAGTTAGAATCTTTAAGATTTTCATGAAATCAAACGTTTTTGATACTATTTATGGTCAGTGTTTTTTCGGCAATACCCATTCAATGTATTTACATCCTGTAATTACCTCAATAATGATAAGCCAGTTTCTCTTCTGTTGTATTTGTATTGTAAAGCTCTTTGGATAAAAGTGATGAATAATTGCAGTCCATGTACCATTTCTGACAAACCAGCTGCTTAAGGAGCGTTAGTTTCCTCCAGAATCCTGGGACCTGTAGTTGCTGTTACCACTAGTAACCATGGGTCCCAGCAAATCAACCAAGACTGAAACTGAAGGATTACAACTTTAAGAAAAATAGTAAAATCATCTTAAATATTGAGAGTGACAGGACCAGTAAAGGACGGAGAGAAAAAACACACATAACTCTCAGTTGCCAGTATTAACTGTCATCAGCTCAACAAAAATCATAGAAGAGGAAACTGAGAGCAACGGATGACAGAAACTGAAACACAGAGAGAGAAGACAGAGACCTACACAGAGAAGAGAGAATTAAGGCTTATACCTTGCATCATCCCAGTAACAATAGGGAGAGTGCTTTTCAGAGGAAGGCATAATCCCATTTCCACACGCTAAAGAAATCCTGAGCCAAAGCCTAAGGCTGCACAACCACACACTGTTCTAACACACTTACATCCCATAACACTCTCTCACTCTCTCTCTGTTTTACACACACATTCACCCCTCATCAACACACACATTGTAGTTGGGCCAAACATGGCAAAGCCTCTCTCAAATGCAAATACACACACACATGCACACACACTCATACACTCTCTTTCTCGAAAGTAAGGATGTTTTTTTTGTTTTTTTTGGAATACACACAGTAAAGCCTCTAACACACACACTCACAGACAAAGCTAGGCATGGCAGGGGTTCTGTCGATGCTTAGAGACGTTTATCTGTCTTCTAAGAGTTGTTGTCAAACTAGACAGAAGTTTGTTGGACACTAAAAGACTCCGGCTCTCTTTGGACCGGCATCAACATCTGTGTTGTCTCTTATGTTCTATCCAACATTGTCACGTATGTATGGTTGTCTGTGGAGATGTGTTGGGGGGCTTGACTGTGTTCGTTTATGTGTTTGATGGTGTTTCTTGTGTGCAGTCCAGTATCCACATGTGTGCCTGGACATTGTGCCCATATGTTTGAGATATTCCAGTGTATGTTTGCTTGATAAAGAGCCGTTGGCATCTTGGCATATTTGATATATGTGGCATCTCTTGTCCAACATCTTTGCAGATCCTTTCTTCTCAACATCAGCCAGCTTCATCAGTGTTCTCTCTTCCTGTTCCTTTTAAAATATGGGTTGTCATTAGACCAACTTATACATTTATTATAGCTACAGCAACAGTTTTGATACTTGATTTGTTGTTTGGGTCAATTTCGAGAAAAAATCCCATAATTTGCTTGTTCCAGTCTATCAAATGTGGAGATTTCTTTGTCTTATATGATAGTACTGTAAACTAAATATCTTTGGGTTCAGAACTGTTGTTTGGGCAACACAAGTATTTTAAAGATGTCACTTTGGGCTCTGGAAACTTATGATAGGCATTGTTCTTAATTTTATGACACTGATAGACTGTAGTATTTGGGAGATTAGTCAATAATGAAAATAACAGTTATTTGCAGCTCTAAATCCTGATGAATATCTTCTTATCCAGAGTTTAGAAAATGTCTAGAATAGATAGTGGTTTTGGACAAAGGACCATCTACATACAAGAATCAGTTCAGTTGAAAACAGAGTGAGGAAACACATCAATGAGTAAACCCTATGCTAATGAATTTGTCCTTATAAGCCTTGCTGCTCTCTTGTGGAAGCATCATGAACTTGGCCATTCTAAGCAGCTGTGGGCAGCCTCACTTAGCTGGTATCAAGAAACTGATAAGATAATCTACTAAATACTGTGAAATCCTCTCACTCACTGCCTTCAGTACAAACCCATTAACACCTACTTTGTGTTCTTTTCTCTTCTCTTTTCATCTCTCCAGGGTCTAATCAGTTCATTGGGCGGATGCAGGACTTTAGATTTTATCCTGCCACTCTGACCAACAGGTGAGTTGGATAGAGTAAGGCAGTGAGACAGCTAATGAATGAATCAAAAAAGGACCAAAGGAAATTAGTGATTTGAAAGAAAAGGTTAGAGGGAAGAAGGAACCATGAGTGACACAGGAAAAGGAGGGGAAGTGATAGCAATAAATAGATTGAATAAAGGGAGGAAGGGATAGAAATGAGGAGAAATAGACAGAGATACTGTATAGATTAAAGCAACAAGGAAAGAGGAGCAGCGTGGAGTGATAAAGAGAAAGATGGTTAGAGGAAAGAAGGGGAAGGCTAATCGTTGCATCTCAAGATCCATACTGCTTCCAGAGGATTTTCCGGAGAATTCAATACAAGGCAATTAGTGTTTTGCTTAGCAGTGATGTACTGCACACAGTAAGGACTCAGAGCGTACAAGTTTCTCTCATCAAGATTGGGGTAAGACAAAATGAAAGATTGAGTTTTCAAATTATGCCTTTGATTTTCCACTTTGCTCTAAATGTTCAGTCAACGGCCCATCAACAGGTGCCTTAAGATTTGATCTCAAAGTTGAAGTTATTACAAAGCCATGTTTGGTCATTTGTGTTCATCCTCACAATCACTACACAACTTAGATTGTGATAAAATGTCATAAAAACTACAAAATCATTGAGCAGTGTTTAACTTTATGCCATACGATAGTAAACTTTTGCCTCAATGTCGCATTGTTAAGTGTAGTCTGCTGTTTTAACAGGGAAATAGTGGAGGTGTACTCAGGGGTCCTGCCCGAGCTCCATGCCCAGTCAGAGTGTCGCTGTCCTCCCAGTCACCCCAGAGTGCATCCTTTAGTTGAGAGGTACAGTACCACAACTTCTCATGTATATACAATAGTGGACCATATCTGCAAGCATTTCAGAATTATAAATATATTTTATATTGATGAACCTGCCTTTTTAAATACACCTGTCTGCTGTTGAACATCAAATTTCTTCCACTTTTTATTTAAGATAATAATAGTTATGATAATAATTATAATAAAACAGTTGATATACCTAAAAAAACCCTGAAACTTTCACTGTTAACAGATACTGCATTCCCAGTGATGTTGAGGACACCACCAATGACAGAGTCTTAAGACTCAACCTTAATGCCCATCCACTCAGTTATATCAATGATCAGGACATGGGCACTACATGGCTTTCTAAGACCATGACTACACAGGAACTGGATGAAGGAGTCACTGTTACTGTGGATTTGGCTAATGGACAATACCAGGTAACACACACTGAATGATACACACCTGCAACTAAGCACATATACACATATTATTCCACAATATTGACTGTGACTGTGCCATTAGTATTTTGCTATTTTGTAAGTGCAGTAGTGGTTGATTTTCTATTAGGTTGAGATGTGGTGACTGAGATAATTGAATTTATCTTTAAATCAGTTCATGGCTCATTTGTACCATGTGGATGAGGATATTATTACCCTGACAGACACAACTGCCATCAGCTGGTAGAGTGGGCAAGTAAAGATGCCATCCTGTAGCTGTCAGGCCTTTGGTTTGATCCTCGCAATAGACAATGTCGACTTTCACACACCAACCCTGTGTGTAATGATGATGAACACACACTCAATCCACATTTGACCCTTTCATACTACTTGTGTAGTTAACCCCCCCCACCCCACCCCCGAGTTGGGGCGCCCTGTAGCTCACTTGGTCGAGCGGGTGTCCCATGTACAAAGGCTTGCCACAGCGCCCCTGGGTTCGATTCTGGCCCAGGGCTCTTTGCTGCATGTTACCCCTTCTCTCTCCAAGTCAGACCCAGTCAGATCAACAGCAAATGTGGGTTATTCTATGTCATTGTGTCGTCTAAATGGTGTATCGGCCTTTTTACCTGCTCATTCACTGTTGGCCACATTGGGTTGGACGGTCAACTAAATTCTGTCTTTGTGGAGTGTACAGTTGAAATGCTACAATACAAACACTGTACAGTATCTATCTGCTTGCACCTGTATGTGCAGCGAACGGTAGTTTCATCCTCTTTCTAAGCGCTGCAGTGAGAGACCGGGGGGGGGGGGGGTTGCTGGATTTGGGCGTTGTCGACACTGGGGCTGTCAAAAGACTCGTCCCTCTTCTCTCTGAAGTGTGTCTGAGAGTGTGGACAGGATTTTGGGAGGTGTCCTGACGTGGTAGCTCAACTCAAGTCCCCAGATAAAAGACACTTTCTGAAGTTAGGGGTATGTATGTGTGTGTGTGTGTGTGGGGGGGGGGGGGGTTGCACAGTGGTGGTGGCTTAATGCGCTCCCTGCTGTGTAACCCAGTGTCCCAGCCCACACTGTAGTGGGGCAGATAACACATAACACACATACCCGCACCTACACACAGACACACTCGGTTTATGTGTTATAGGAAACTACTTGTGTGTGTGTTTGTGTAAATATACGTGTTGTGTTAGGGCTGTCTGTTTTCAACTAAAATGCTTAATTATAATTTTAGGATGTCCATACAGGAAGGCGAGTAATGACTTCTGAGCAAAATTTTATTTTTACCGTTCAAACAAGACTAAGACTGCACAAGACCTGTCATTAAAATGGGATTTGTATCAACACACAGTAACCGACCAATATGTTTTAATGTTTTGTCCATACCGTTTACATACATGAGGAGGCAGAAATTGGTAACACTTCTTAATATAACGCGATGCAAAACAGATTACTATAGAGGTGAATAAATGACTGACTCTGTGTCAACAAAACCTGAACATTTAAAGCATCACCATTGTAGGATTTATTGCTTGCCTCTTGTTTTGTGATTGCATTACACTGTACAGGTATACCTGTATTGCAAATCTGGTTCTGTTCATGCTAACTTGTCCCCCCTCTCTCCTCCAGGTATTCTACGTCATAGTTCAGTTTGGGGGCCTCTTGCCTGAGTCAGTTCTGATCCAAAGACGGAGGCTTGACCTCACAGAGCTTGAGGGTGGCAGCACCACAGAACAGCCCTGGTTGGACTGGCAGTATATGGCCAGAAACTGTAGTGTGTTTGAAATGCAGAACAACGGACCTTTAGTGAGGCCGGACTCAGTCAACTGTCTGCAGCTGCCCAGGTAGGTACCATGTGTGAACGTGCAGGTGTTGAAAATTATTACTATATTATATTATTGACTTTACTGTATTATTGTTAACTATACACTGATATAAAACACAAAAATGGATTATACTGTACATATTTATATTTGTTTCCAGTTCCACAATTTGAGAAAATTATTAGAAAAAAGCTGAAAATACACCTATTCTGTTTGGGGCAATCTCCCCAGAGCAGAACGACATGTCGTCGCTGTATGCTATTGGGTGGCCATGGCCTCAGAGGCAGAAGAGATTACACAGAAATTACTGGCAAGACTAAATAAAGAAGTACATGAACACACAAACACATATAAATGCACATTTATGCACATGCATTTGTGTGTGTTAGTGCATGTACTAACATGCACAGAACATAAGTCAAAAGAAATCAAAGGAAATCAGACACATATACAGTTAACACGCGCGCACACACTCTGGCACTCTCACAGCGACTAGGTTTATAAAGCTAACCACCTACAGCGCTGCCTTGGCACATGACCGTTAACAGGCTCTCGATTGGCACTAGACAGAGAACTGGACTTGGAACATAGTCTTAACATACACACACAATCTCACACACTAAATCTTGGCATAGCTGCTTGTATCAGTGCCTTGGTTGGCACTAGATAGAACAGGTATGAATAGATCACAGATCATGTAGTCATTGCTTATTTTTCACTTGACTGACAAATTATATCACATACAACCTTTCCTGGCACAGTTGTACGTTTTAGTTAAATTGGCATGAGAGCAATTGAAGCTCACATTGGCAACATAATAACACACTCTGTGACATTAGTGGTTGATAATTATATCAAAAAGAGCACTGACTTTGATCTTGCAAGATTTATGTTTTTTTTATCTCGCAAGATTTATTTAATCCCACAAGAGACATTGCCTCCTCTGAGTCTGCTGGAGTGTCTGGCAAGATAAATTTAAGCACGCCTCAGTCATTTCAGGTGTTTTCATACCAGTCAATTACATTACTGCTCCAGGAGTGCTGTTAGTGATCCTTTTGCATCTTGTCTACATGTACAGATAAACAAGTAAACAGATATTTTTTTGTGAGATGAGCAGCATTGCCCGCAGCAATAGAAGGCAAGTGAGAGCTGGAACAAAATTAATATAGATACAAGTTGATCTATGGCTTTTAAACATACATTTAAATTGTTCTCATTTTACTGGATGAGTCTCGTCTTCCTTATCTATAACAGGCAAACAGTCAAAGTATGTGTATTATAAATTCAACAATTACAGCTGTAGTATCACTTTTGATCTTGTTTGCGTGATTTTGCTTTGTGCTTTGGGTTCTGGCTGAAATGTCTGCTACATGTAAATATCCTTATAGGCATATACATAAATGTGTTGTAGTTGCTTAGATCTTTTATGGTCCGGTCAGGTTGTTCCAGTTTCACAGGCTTCTCCCTGCTCAACGTTATGCAGAGTTTTCCAAGGAGCCATTCTCTCAAGTCTAACCAGCTAATTAATGACCTGTCAATTGCACATCACAGACAACACCAAGGGGGAGCACTTGTCTATATTTGGAAACTTTTCCCTTGTGGGACCCAAACTGATAGAAGAGATTTCTATACACTTAGATCTATACAGTGTTTCACTTTTCTTTCAGCTTTCGGTCTATCAGACCATACGTCTGTGTGACCCAACAATTTGTATTCAGAATTACCCGTTTACACTAGAAAATTTAAAAATTACAGTTGCCTAGTTGCAGCAGCTTGCTTGGTCTTAAGTTAGTTTAATGTTTCAAATTGCAGGGTTGGTTAGCGGAGGTGGCAAGTGCCTGAATAAGTGTGTGTATGTGTTTTTGTAGCTGCCATCAGGTATGTTTCAAACAAGTTTTTATCACGGTATCTATCAATATGTTAGCACTCCAAACTCAGACAGAAACACTAAATATGTGTGGACACACTTGTACACGCTTACGTTATGTTCGGAACAATACTGTGTACACTATGCTTATTGTATGCAAAAGCTAGACCCACATAAACACTCACAAATACATGCACAAGAGAAGTGGCCTGAATAAGTCTTTCAGCATTACCTGAAGAGATGGAGAAGGAGGCTGCTACAGGGAGAGAAAGTAAGAAAGAAAGTGAAGAAGAAGCCTGTAGAGGTCAAGACAGAATAATAGTAGTTTTAGTCTTTGCTGTGCCATATATTGTGTGTTCGGCTGTCTTGTATTTTTTGCTGTACACTATTGCCCGACCGATACTCGACTTTTGATGCTGATACCAATATCGATATTTGGTTTAAAACATCTAATAACAAAGTATCAGCTTATAATATTTTCTTTGTTTACATACACACATACCATAAATAGTTATCCTCATACGGATCCCTTAGATTTGTTTTTTTACAAGATTGACCAAGATACATACTAAGCAGGACATTTTACAGTTATAAAATCAACTTGTCAGTTTTCTCTAGTGACAAACTGTGTAACGGTGACACTCTTTCTAAATTTCTCCAACACAGTTTGGCATTTCTGTACTGCAATGTCTTGTTACTTATCAGCCAACATATACATATACAGATATATCTCAATAAACTAATATTGGCTGATTTATCAGTCTAGCTCTATTGTACTCTACTTATTACATCTGACCATGTTACTACATCATTAGTCTGGCTCACAGGATGTAGGCTGTTGGTATAAGTCCGCTATCGGCCGACTATTTCAGTTGGAATTAACGCCGCCCAAGACAATTGAGATTGGTTTAAAGAACTACAAACAAGCCACAGCATTTTTTTCAACCTATACCAGAATGATAGACCTTTCTCCAGCGCTGGCACAGCACTAAAACAACGTGGGGAGAAAGGTCTGGCTATGCGAGACTACTACACCATAGAAACACTGCAATTTGAGATGTGACTAACATTTCCTCAAAAGTAAAGCAATAGTCCTCTCCAACATGATCACCAAACGTACATTTTGTTGAAATGTACTTTTAAGAAATCTTATTTTTTCCTTTTTTTGATTTTGATCATTTGGTTTAATGTGATTTCCTGTGTCCCAGTGACATGCCCTACTCTGGAGGTAACATCATGTTCAGCCTGCTGACCCCAGAGCCAAACCCGAGGCCAGGCTATAATGACTTCTACAACACTCCTGCCCTGCAGAAGATGGTACATGCCAGCCAGGTTAGGATACACCTGAGTGGACAATACCACACCAGAGCAGCTGGGGTGAACCAGCGACACAGATACTATGCCATTAATGAGATCACCATCAGTGGCAGGTGAGGAAATATTTATCCACAGACCCACTATAAGTATCTCATCTGTTTCTAAAAGTTGTTGATGGTGTTTGAGTTGCAGTCATGATAAATTATTATCTGGATATGTAAATCTGTGGGATGTCTTGAAGAACTTGAATTGCACCTCAAATATAGCAAAATATAGCTTTTATATATCAAAATGCAGGTTTGCTTTTATTTAATATTTATACATTGATATTCTGGCCTAACAATGAATTTAAATGTATTTACATATTTCTGTAAGTGTTTAAAGTTTCACTAATTAGTGAAGAGGAACTACGATATGTAGCATAATTCCAATTTTGTTAGGTAACAGTCACTCTTGTCACTTGTCAAAATGTTATGTTACAAGTGGCATAATTAGATGAAAGAAACACTTGAAGATCTTTTCAGGGTTGATTTGTTAAAAATGTGTGAGCACAGTTTGACATCTAGAAAAATATTTTGACACAGACTGTTGAGTCTCAGCAGAGCTTTCTGAGAGTAATTGTGAACACATCTCTTCATTAGACTGACAGAGTGACTGTTTTTTATGACTGTGGTAATTATGGGATTATGCAGGAGGCAATCATCTCTAACTCTTTCTCTCCCTCCCCCTCCCTCTAAGCTGTTTTAATTAGTAGCTTGTTACAGTGAAGTAGGAGAAACAGAGATTTAGAGCTGCTGAAATCTCATCTGTGAATTCTTCATCCCTCTCCGTCTCCCCCCTCTCTCTCATTCTTCGTAAAGCATGTAGATAGGCGTGTTGGTAAGAGAGAGCACACTCATAACTTGAGTTTGTGTGTCTTTGGGTATGTCTGCGCTCATGAGCATTGATTAGGTTAGAGAGCCCCTCTTACATTACATTACTGCATGATGTTATGGCACAGACATGTCATCTTTTTCATAAGACTTTGCACTATTTAAATATAGCTAGTGGTTTTCATAGCTCGACCATTAGAGTTTGAAAGATCTGATAACGATATATATCTGTGGCAGTGTTTTTTTTTTAAGATAAACACATAACGTATGCAAACATTGATAAGGATCCCTTAAACGTTTTGAAAACAATATGCACTGCTGAACGGCAAACCTCAATCATGTCTTTGGAGTTTCTGTACTGCAACTGTTAGATATTAGCAGATATATACATCAATACCAATATATCTGCAATAAGCTAATATGGGCTCAGCCCGTTTATCGATCCACCTCTATTATTTTTTCATCACTTATTTACCCAGACTGGGAATGCAGCGTCCATCTATTAGTCTTCATATCTGCATCGTGAGTACAATAATGTTAGTTAGATATTGTAGTCATAATGATGTTAATAACAAATATTGCATTATTAGTGTGGCATATCCAGGCTAATATATTTACCACCAGGGCCTATGTACTTATTATTTATAAGACACATAAGAAAAATATTTAGAAATTTGAACGCAATTATTTAATCAAAATATTCATAATGGGATATGACATAGCATGTCATTAAGTGAGAAAAGGTGAACATGCTACTGGTACCTCACTAAGGGTTAAGGGACCCTCCAGCTTGAATTATTATTCCGTTCTCGTTTGTGCACATGGTGAATTGCTGCTGACTTTGCTGGGGTGCGCAAAAGTTAATTTATTTGTGCGCATGTAAACACAGCAATTGAACAAGTTAGATACCTTACTTTTATGTTAATTTAAACAGGGGTCCAACTAATAAAAAAATTCAGAACTGGGTTTCCATAGGCCAGGAAGAATTGCACCCCTCATCAGCTCACTTTCATCTTGACATGGTTTCATCTTTTAAAGGAAAGTTGTTGACTATACCTTTGGCAGAGAGACACTCCTTTTATAATTTTTCCTTACTGCCTTACTTTTCTATTGACTAGTATGTAGGTGATGCTCTTTTCTTTTTCTGTTCAAATGTGGTGGCTATCACTGCTCATGCACTGTTGTTTCTGTAAATTTAAAAAGCTTTTTGTGTGCCGACATACCTACTTACAGGTGGTTAGAACAGCCTTCTGAATTTTAAACCATAAAGCCACCATTATTTCACATTATTACCTCTTAGGTATGTCATAATATAGTAAATTATAAATTTATTGGCAAAAAACAAGTTCTTTTTTTGTTTTACGACATTTTACCAGATAAATGATCTGGACAAGTTATAATGTAGCAATTTTCTTGTCAGTTTTATTTCAATGAATCAAATCATTGCTACATCTCAAAGGCACTGAAGCTAAGCCTTGTAGGCTACCAAAAATCTGAAATACTGCACTCTTTTAATTTGATTAGAAAGAGAGACAATCTTCAGTGCTTACATGCTTCAGATTTGATTAATCTAGCCAGCTTGTAACAGAAAAAGACATAAAGAGAACAGGAGGTGAAAGAATACACAGAGGGAACCATTTGAAAGAGAGAAAGCAACTGAATATCTGAATGAATAATTAAATGGCTGTCCTGCAGTGCGTGAGTGGACCTAGGTGTTGTTAGGGGACATTTTGGAGGTCCGCTGTTGGTCATGCTTTAAATCAGGCTAAAATCATGTTTAAGACCCTTTTTGAATTTCAATTTTAGCGGGGATTTTAACTACTCACGAACACACATTGTTTTTTTCCCCACTCGTCTATACTGTGAATGGCTTGCAGCCCCAGACAGGCTTTCAGACTACAGGAGGGCTATTTAACAGGCTACATGCTGAAGGAACCAGTCACCTTAAACATGATATTTTATTTTATTTTTGTAGGAAAAAAGGCTCAACTTTAGTGGATGTCCTGTTGTAACTAATATCAAGCTTCACACTGTGTTAAAATGACAGGTCACTAAGAAGGCAGGGGAATAAAAAATATTTTAAAATCTCTAAAATATCCAAAAAACTCCAGTTTTCACAAGCACAGGATTTATGTCCATTTTAAAATTTACTTTTTTGTATACAATTTGTTTTTTGATGCACATAACAGAAAAAAGGTCCACACAGATTGACAGGAGTCCCCTGTTTGCTAGTACATAATGGCCAGTGTAGAATGATGCCACTGTGGTCCACTGTAGGCAATATAGGTGTGTGTGTGTGTGTGTGTGTGTGTGTGTGAGTGTGTGAGTGTGAGTGAGTGAGTGAGTGAGTGAGTGAGTGAGTGAGTGAGTGAGTGAGTGAGAGAGAGAGAGAGAGAGAGAGAGCTGTCTGCTACCTCTTATGTTGCTCTGATAATTCTCAGGATGGCATTTATAAATGTTGAATGGGAATGGGAACTAATGGCACTGCTGCTGTTCCATGGACGAGCGATGGAGGAGGTGGCAACAGAAACTTTGAAGGAGGGAGAGATTTTATCATGTTGTTTTCTCACCCTTTTTCTGTTACAGATGTTTTTATTTTTTCATTGTAATGAGAAATTAAATGTTTTAATTATCAAATGTATACAATGCAGTTTTAAGGTCCTCCCAATGTATTTACTTTTCTCTCCTCTCTGTCATCTGGCCAGATGTGAGTGCCATGGCCATGCTGACCACTGTGATACCAGCTTGACGTCCTACCGCTGTCTGTGTCTGCCTGAGAGCCACACAGAGGGAAACAATGTGAGTAACACACATGTGATCACAAAAACCTGTAAAACCTATTCGCATTTGTATTAGAGGATGATGCTTTCTCTGGGGATTTTCATTTCCAGTTATCAATATCAGTATTAGATCCAGATATTCAGCATCATTATCATGTTCAAGCATATAAACGCACGCACGCACGCACGCACGCACACACACACGCATACTGAGCACTGAGGAGGAGTCCCCCTGGGGAGAATCTCCTCATGGTCTTAATTAAGCAGTTTCCTTCTGAACGACATAGAGAGGACGTCACTAATAAATTACACTCACACACACACACACACACATTTATGAGAACCCCTCCCCTGTAAAATATTTTTCTTGTCTAGTTTTATTTTAGTGTTTTATTTGTAATTTGCTGAGAAATTAATTAAGTGGTGTTAACTGCCATGCTTTTGGACCCGTGCTGTATACCAGCAGTGCCAGGCGGTTCTGCTTTGAACCTGACATTTTGGTTAATGGACAGCAATCAGAGCAGCCAGGCTGCTAAATAAGGCAGTACACTGTATGTTGTTAAAGTTGTAAATAACTGACAGCTGACATCAACCCTGTTGGCACAGGACTCCTATAAGGGTTGTGTGATTTATGATAACTGAATATGTGGTGTCTGCCACAGAGTGACCCAAATCCCAGACATCTTCAATTAGATTTACAGTAGGTCATTTCTAACAAGTCAAATAGTTTTCACTTGTTTTTAGATTTCCTTACTTTGCTGGGAAAAATCTATTTAAACCTGAAAAGACTGTAACTGAGCTGTCTGAATGCTAACTCTGAAAATTACATGTGGTTTTATGTTAACAAAATTATACAGTTGGACTGAATCTGACGTCTGTGTTAATGAGTCCTACATCAAGCAGCTCTTAGTGCATGATGGTTTACAATTGACTTCACTATTTTGAAGTCAAAAGCATCTTATTTTCTTTCACATTTGATTGTGTTTGCTTCTGGTTGCCTCTTTAATCTTCTTGCACCACCAGTGGCACCCCCAGTTAAACCAACCAACGAGTATTCACACACTGGTATGCTGCAGAATGTTAGCTTGCGATTTGATTTCAGTCTAGTTTGATGTTAACCACCACCTCAGGACCAGGCCTTTGCTCGCAACAAAGCTAATACAACTTGCCAGGAAATAGTCGGCATCACCCCAACAAAGCCTCTAGTCGGTCAGCAGTGAAAAGTTCAGTATGACTGCTCCACCTCACTGTAGCACAGGACAGCCTGCATTATTCACTACTTATGTATCATTCATACACCTGCGTCTGCGTATTAGTGTGTGTGTGTGTGTGTGTGTGTGTGTGTGTGTGTGTGTGTGTGTGTGTGTGTGTGTGTGTGAGAGAGAGAGAGGGAGAGAGTGTTTCAAACAGAGGCGAAAGAGGACATCAGTGGAGAAGTACAGCTGTCAACCAGCAGCTGTTCAATAGCTTGTCTTACTTACTCTCAAACTCAAATAACAAACACCCTCCTACACACACCCTTGCATTAATAGTTTTTGTCTTACATGAGCTCCAGACTAAAATAAAAGTTATCATAGAGAGCGCTTCTACACACACACACACAATAATTGAACATTGTCAGGTATGTGCCATCATCCAGACTAATGCAGAAAATTTATATCTCTGCCTCTCTCTCTCTTTTTCCCTTTTAATACACCACTTTTCTCTTTCCAATTCAAATGGCTTCATTGGCATGAAAGTTTCAAAAACAATGTTGCCAAAGCATAAAAATACAAAATAGGTCCCTGTCCCACCTCCATCCACTTGTCTTTGTCGATCACTCTCTCTCTGTCTTTCTCTCCCGGGTCTCTGTTTAAATAATGTCTCAAATCGACTAGAACAATGACATTCCCTCAGCATGCATCTCTAATCAGCTCTCATCTCTCTCTGTTTGTCTTTCGCTTCATTTCACTCCACTCCCCCTCACTCTTTATTGCCTTGCTTTCTAAGTATTTAATTCATTCCTGTTTGCCTGTTTCTCATGTTTCATCCCTCTCTTTCCTCCATTTTTCTTACTGCCTCATGTCTTTCCGTCCTCCCGATCTGTTTCGTTCCTTCTCACTCGTACATACAGTAGTTCTTTTGTGTTAGAGCGATGCAATGGAAATAAGCAATATGAATATATTTGAGTGTGTGGTTGGGTGTATGTTTTATGTAAATTAATCTCTACTAGAGCTACTCTTCTATTAAAGATATGAATGTGTAAAGTGTGAGTGTGTGCAATACGTGTATGTGTCTATACAGAGTCCTTTTTGTGTGATCATCTGTGTGTGTGTGTGTGTGTGTGTGTGTGCCTGTGTGCACTTTTCTCCCAAACCTGTCCATGTCATCTCTCTGAGTGAATATTCAGGACCTTTCTTCTGTCTCTGTAATATTGGAGCATAAAAGGCTGTGGGGAATATTAGCGTTTAATATTGCATGCGTTCTGTTGACTTGGATCGGCCTAGCACCATGACGGATGTTGTACTAATCTGCAGAATTTCCACAGTGACATTAAAGTGACAGAAATGCTCAGACATGTGTCAAGATGATCAACGGGGGCCTTGGAAGACACACACTTAAACTCTCACGCACACACTTAAGCACACATGCACACAAACGCACACACACATTCCCACTTTCTCACTCTGTCTTTTGATTCTTTCTTATGTGCACTCTGTGTCAGAGCTGATCTCTCACTCTGTCACTCTGTCTCTGTGCGTCTCTCCACAGCTGATGGATTCAGTCATGTCTGAAAGCTATATCATATATGGTATTGTACATCACGTCACACACTCTATTTTCTCTTGTACAATGTCTTTGTCATTTGACGATTCAGGATAGCGTTGTTGGGGATTTAATGTTGTCCGATGTTACTGTTACAGAAGTAAAAATATATCATCTTGGTGAGACTCAAAAACAATCCGCACTACCTTTCTTTTAAGCCAGGTTGGATGTTTATTAGTCCACACCCTAAGACACGAGGGATAGTTACATCAGGCCGTGTGCAGCTGAAGGCTGATTTGACATCATTGAGCAAATTGTGTGAGTGTTAGTGTGTGATCATGTGTTTATGTGAGTTGTCACAAGACTTAAAGTCAAGCAGTGAGAATTTTTAAACCTTAAATGTAGATATAGTGTAAGATTAAATCCAAGCAAAGGTTAGGATTATGCAGAGGTATTTGATATGTAAGAATTTTAGTTTGTTGTGTATATAAATTCTGAAATGGATGTGAAATGTGTTTTTGTGATTGCATCTGTGTGTATGATAGATATTGATGGCTAGTGACGTTAAGTAGCGTTGTCCAGGATCTCTGTTGCTAAAGTCTGCCTCAGCAGCAGATTTCCACCTGCGCTGGGGTTAACCGGGTTAACTTCAGATACACACAACACGGACGTCTACACATGCTCACGCAGACACACACGCACGCCAGTGGCACGACCTTTCCAGTGAGAGCGTGAAATTGGTCATGGCATTTAGGATAAGATGAGTTGCCCTAGCAGATTAACACACACACTCACTCACACACACACACACACACACACACACACACACACTCATGCACACACTCATGCACACACTCATGCACAGATGCTTGTGACAGGCCATCTGAATGTCCACACATCCATTAGAGAAGGCTCCTCACTCAGCAGGTTTTGTCCAAACATTCAGAGTGAAAATAAGATGTTATCCTTAACTCTGCCACACAGTCCACCACGCACACGCACACGCACACACACACACACACATACACATTCACAAACACACACGTTCTTATTTGTTATGCAATGAACCAGACTTGCAAAGAAATATTTGGCAACAAGTAACCACATAACTTGCACAATTTGTTGCTTTCATTTGCTGAATACTAATGTCCTTAATGGTGTCTTGTTCTGCCACCATTCGCTTACTTGAGGTTGTATTCTAACTTAAAGTCTAGTTGAGAAAAAGACTAGAGCATGTCAGTCTGTAGCATCTCACATTTTAATCTGTTGCATTGCGATTAGTCTTGAGATGATAGTGTGCTCTGCAATGAAAGTCGTAACAAATGTTTGAAGAGTCAAGAGTCAGACTATTGATTAAGTACTGACAGAGGTGCCTTATCAACAGCAGAACAAGCTGAATACCTTCGTTTTGTAATGTTCTTCTTAGCTACAGTATACTGTTACAGAGGACTGGCCATTTGCAGAAAGATAAAAGCAATAGAATTAAAACCATGTACACCGAATCTATAGCATGTGCTGTCCTTTTTTAGCTGCCGGTACTGTGTGCAGATGATGGAGTGCCATCAAAACCTTTTGTATGAAGAAGAGAATGAACGTGTGCAATTTTCTTTTAACTCCCAAACACCGGTCCCTCGACTAATTAGCAGGCTGGGAGAGAGGGAAGGTAACGCAATGTTGAATGAAAAGAAAAGAGACGGAAGAAGAAAAAAAACCCTCTCCCTTTCATTTGGTATGGTAATATTTCCTGCTCACATACTCACCGCGGCTATGAGAACAAGCAGTTGGGGGACGGTAGAGACAGGGGGAAGTGGGTGAGGAAGGGGAGAGGTGGGAAGCCCGGAGAGATGTACAGAGTGATTTTTTTTTCAGAAAGAGGGGAGATAGAAGAGGAACGAAGGAAGGAAGGGTGGGAAGATGGAGGAGGCACAGAGGTAGAGGAAAGAGGAATGAAAAAGGAGGGAGATATGGGAGAAGAGAACTTACTACATCTTGCTCTTCAACTCATCCCCAGCGGATGAGACGAAGAGTGAGATGTAGCGAGAGCTTTCTGTTCGAAGTGCAGAAAGAAAAGTATCTTTTGATATGTGAAACGTTTTGGGGCACAGAGCTGCAGATAGACAGGCGGGCAAGCACAAAGACAGATGGGCAGAAAGGGAAAAGTAGCACGGACAAACGGAGAGGCTGGTAGTTACTGTAGGTGTGACATCAGATAGAGTCGAAGCCAAACAACATGACAGACAGGCGAGCAGGAGACAGACAGAGCAAACAGGAACATGCAAACATCCCAGCACTCCTGTAAAATTACATGTCCCAAGACACACTCTTCTGTGTGTGTGTGTGTGTGTGTGTGTGTGTGTGTGTGTGTGTGTGTGTGTGTGTGTGTGTGCGTAGGTCTTTACACACTTATTTCTCCTTGTCTCATGTGTTTGTGTGTGTTGGTGTGTGCGTATACATTATGCTTCCAGAGAATCTCCTGCTGCTTCATTAGATCCTGCTAATAATCACCCAACAGGGAGCAATGCTCTGGACACACACACACACACATATAAGATTATACAGATATGAAAGCCCTTTTGATGTTATTCGAAAGAGTGTATTTGTTTTCATAAATTTTCTTTGTAAACAAGCAGACAGTCCACTGTTTTCAAAATTCACTTTAGAATCTAGATTTGAATGAATTACATAGCAAATACCTAAAATGTATTAATTGTAATGTGGTGTACACATGAATGATGTTGGATAAGTTACATTAATGAAAATATAGTGATGAATTGAACAAAACTAGGAGTTATGGACTATGTGATGGTGTGATTTGCTGTCCAAATTTTCAATGGCGTGCCAAGACCTTAAAGACAGCTTGTGGAGTTTTTGACCACTAGTAGCACTATGTAGCAATGTTTTGATGAGCTCACAAAACAATGAAGGAGATACATTAAAAATATTTGTTAGACCCCAAGCATACACACAATTCGTTTTGATGATTGTATGAGTGGTTGTATATGTCTCGCCTGGGCTTTGTGTTGTGTTGTAGCTACACATGGGGCCTTTTGTCTTCTTCACATTCTAACATTTATTTCATTTGTGATCTCATTGTCCTCCCTCTTTCTTTGTCGTTATTTTTCCGCCCCACATGTCTTGGTCACACACTTGTGGATTGTTTTTCCTGCCTGTTACTCGTCTTTCCGTCCCTCCAGTCTTAATCTTTAAAACACAAAGGCAGTTTCCTACATTTTCCTACCTCCTCTCCTTTTTCTCTCATATACAAAATAGGAGCCTTTCCCCCACTTTCCATCTACACTCTCCCCCTCCCCCTCTCTTCCCCCTGCCTTCCCCCCTCCTCTGTGTGTCATACATAATGGGCCCAGTGCAGGTCTGCATGTGTCACACATGGGAGGAACTCCTGTGTTTTTTAATACATTTTTAATCCCGCCATTTGATGCCCCCCTTGTCCACCATAATTTGTACTGACTGCTGAACAAAATCAAAGGGCTTGTACTTGCTGCTTCTCGCCTCTGCTGCTCTCTGCTACAGAAAAATGCATTTTTTATATCACTTTTTTTCCCTTCCTCCTCCCCTACACACACCTTGGTATGTTTATTTTGACATGAAAGTGGGCCTGTGTGAGAGCCCTGGCTGTTGCAAGTCACTCCTCATTAGCGGTCTGATTTCCCTATGCTGTGTGTGTGTGTGTGTGTGTGTGTGTGTGTGTGTGTGTGTGTGTAAATGTCCTGGCTCTTTATTATATAGTAGAGAATACCTCTGTGTTTTCTATTCAGTTATGAACATTATTCTTCTCTCTCTTTAGATTTAGATTTACACGGGCTGCTGATTTTTCTCTCTTTATACCCCCCCCCCCCCCCCCCCTCACTGTGTCTCTCATTCTCTGTCTTTGTTCCACAAAAGCAAGCATTTCACTTGTCATGGGACCATTTTTCAGAGTTATTTTCAGTAAATGCACAGTTTATTTCATTTTTTATGTCATTGCTTAAAACAAATGATTGTATACATTTCTAATCTCCTGTCAAAGGATGTTTTTGTTTTTAACACCAAGGCTGTAATTAATTTAAAGGTATATGCTGTATTCTCACAGACAGTAGAGCGCTTTTGATTGTTGTCTCAAATTTGATTACATTTTTGGGTCCTTGCATGTGTGCAGTATCTGTATTTATGTAAACTTCATAAACTCTTATGATTTCTGCAAGCTGCTAAGTAATTTAGTAAATTCTAATAACAATTATGGCAGCATATCCGAACAGTATGTTATGTTACAGTACAAATAAAGAAATGTGTGTCTGTATTTATAGACGGTATGTAACTGTTTCCTACAGTGCCAGCGTTGTGCGGCCCTCTACAATGACAAGCCATTCAGATCAGGTGACCAGCTCCAGCCTATGAACTGCCGGTCTTGCCAGTGTCACGGCCACGCCCTTTCGTGTCATTACGATGTTGGAACCGATGACCAACCAGATGAGCACTATCGAGGAGGAGGAGGCGTCTGTGACAACTGCATGCACAACACCACGGGTACAGTGTTAGCAACACAAGTTAACTAATTGTTTTTTCACATTTTCACAAGAAATAAATATATTTTAAAACATGACTTTTATGTTTCTTAACCTCAACCTTAGTGTTAAAGCACTTTCAAACAATAACAGACCTGATGTCAAACACCCTCAGATGTTACTTCTATCATTTCAAGAGCTAGAAAATATCATTATGCTGAAGTGTGTGCTATTTTAATATTTGTATAACTGCAGTATGATTTTTGTAGCAGATACAGACTCAAGTTTTCTTGAGTTTTCTCTAAGTCTGTACTACATGCTTCCAACAAATACAGATACTGTGTATGAACGTCTTAGTCCTTACTATGTTATACCTTCTCAGTGGTAGTAAAGGGAATAAGAGGGTTATGGGTTTTTGTCTGTTATGAAATTGATTATAAGTGATGGTGGTGGTCATTTGGAGGGTGGTTATAAAGTGTTTGCTGTTGGTTTTGTGCTGGCATATTGTGCCTTAGTCACATGTGTGTCAGTCATATTTTCCTGATGGACTTTTGAACTTGTCAACTGTCTTGATCTCTTTGTGGTTTCTGCCTATTCCCTTGACTTTTTTTCCTCTCGTCTCACTTTGTTTCTGTCTCTTTCACTATCAGGTAAGAACTGTGAGCTGTGTATGAGTGGGTTTTTCAGGCTGGAGGAATCTGATCCCACTTCAGTTGATGTGTGTCAGCCTTGCAACTGTCACACTGCTGGAACAGTCAACGGCAGCATGGAGTGTGCCCAGGTACACACCAACAAAAACCCTTGTAACTTCAATTTGATTATTGAAATGTTTTTAAGTTGGTTGAAAAGAAAAATGATTTCTTCTCTCTCTCTTCTTCTGCGTCTCTCACCTCCAGGTAGGAGGTCAGTGTCAATGTAAGGTTGCAGTAACAGGTCGTCGGTGTGCAGACTGTTTGCCGGGTTGGTATGGTCTTAAAGCCTCAAATCCAAATGGCTGCATTCGCTGTAACTGCAGTGACATTGGCATCATCAGCACCTCAACAGGAGGCGTTCCTAGTTGCGACCAGGACACGGGACACTGCCAGTGTAAACCCCATGTCACAGGTAAACAAACCACTGACAAACATTGGAGAAACATTTGTATTTAAAGTTGTAATCTCTGAGATTCTTGTTTTTGTGTTTTATTTTGGTGACATATTTGATGGTAAGTTGCCAGTGCTGTAGTGTTTTGCACTACAATCAGAGACACTGATTGTCAGAGCTGCCTCTTGCCACCTGCTGGCGAGGAACTTTACGCGGACAGTGTAACACACATGGAAGTTCATGCCATCCCTCTAAATCCCAAGCCGGGCAATTTCATTGTGGGAAAAGATAAAAGTAAATTGAGGGCAATATCAGCAATCTCTGCACACCTTGGTATTTTACCACAGCAGCACACGCCTCAACTCCAAAATTTCTGGTCCCCAAAATAGTTTCTCTTACAAAATGTCCCCAAGTACTTTGTTGGTAAATTTAGCTTTTCATTAGAACAGTTACTCTGTTTAATTGTCCAGTAATGGCGTCTTAATTAATACATAGTGGCAGCTGCTCATTGGGGTGCACACAAAAGCAAAAGTGGATATACTGGGTGCACACACCAAAACAGGCATGTGTATACACATAGGCGTAAACACACACACACATCCATATCCCAAAGTGTTTTGCCAGCCAAAATAAACAGGCTTTTCTGCTGGCGGTGCTTCCAGCCGTTGTGCTTCTCTTTGTGATAAATGGTTTCACTCTCTCCCCTGTGTGTCTTTGAAGAGCAGGCTCGTATGAAATGCAAAACCGGCCAACGCTCCTCAACTCAACGCATCATGGTTATTGCTAAGCCTCGCTATCAAGGGCCCACGGTTGTGCGTGTGAGGGCGGGCATGTGTATGTGAACTTGTAAATGTGTGTAAGAGTGTCTGTTTATGTATATGTAAGAGGGAGAGGGTCTGGATGTGATCGTGTGTTCATGTACTTTTGTCTTTGCCTAACTGTATGTATTGCATGATTGTAAGAGTTTCTTCGCGTGTGTGCATAAACATGTCTTTGTGTGTGTGTGTGTGTATGTGTGTGTGAGTGCGCATGCATGCCATCAAGGACTAAGCTGGTATTTAATTCTCTAATTCAATGCCAAGTTGATTAAAACAAACTGCTGCAGCCCCTTGTATTTTTCACACTCCGTCTTACAAGACCCACTTTCGTTTTTTTCTGTCCTTGTTTGTTTGGTTGCTCCCACAGGTATTTTTCAGAAATGAGATTTGATTATGGCAATTTATTACCGCCAAGCTGATACTTTGAGTAGAGCAATGGCAGGCACGCTTCAGAAGGACGGAATTGAAATGTGTGCACACAGACACACATGCAGACACACTCGCACACTCATAACAAGGTGCCAGAGTGCAGTGTGTACATAATAGTGTTTGAAATGGTGATGCATGAGCCTGTTAACCAGCTGGCTACTGATAAAAGGGCTGGGCCATGTCCCGAAAACACACACACATATGTTCGCGTGCACACATGCACGGCCCAACACAAAATTACCTCCCTTCTGTCCTGATCTAATATCTTCCAACACATTCTAGTCTCTAATGCTCTCACTTTTCTTTCCCTTTTATTGTCTTCTGACTTTTTTCTTCTCTTTTCTCTTCTTTTCTTCTTTGATCTTCTCAGTGGTTTCTGTTGTTGTTTTGTTTTCTTTTTAAGTGTCACAAGACTCGTTGCAAAGATAGGATTCGCAAATGCCAACTTTTTCAGCTCCATGCCTAAAATGTAAATAGAAAATATAATTACTTTGCCAGCAACTCTTTTTATAATTGGTGTGGGATTCTTTATAAATTGTACAGTTTTATTGGGAAAAATTCACACTTCGTACAATATATCACAGCATTGTTAGAGTTGTACGCATCATTCAGCCTGCGTATTTACCACCAACACACTCAGACATGCACACACACCTCAGCACACGCACAGACACATCTTGACTGAACTATTATGAAATATGATCTATGGAGAGAAATGCATTCATATCTATAAAATTATTAAAGTGGGCAGACCAGGGGAAATGCCAAGTGTCTGCCGCACACTGAGTAGGACACACACTCACACAGATACGCACACACTTGGTCATGTGCACTTACACAGATGTACAGGTATTCTCTCATGAATGTATGTGCACGCACACACATTCACACCCACCCACATACGAACACACGTTCCCTCATAAACGGCTGTGGTGACTGCGTTGCCCCCAGGCATCCATTTAGGGACAGATTGCCTGTCATGGAATACGTATGGCATATTCAAATAAGCCCCGCTCGCTCACATTGCATATCATAGTTTAACTAGCCTTATAGCATAGCACTGCTGCTGTAGCCATAAAACCTCCTACAGTATGATCAGTTTTGGTGTTTGTTATTATACAGTAATTATAAACAGAACATAAATAATTGACAAGGACAAGGATTTTCTATTGGCAGAAATGGAACATAATATTAATAATTATGTTTTCCTATAATATAATAACCTGAAACTAAGAATTGTTGCGTTTTCGCTAGCTTAGAATGAGCTCTTCATATCTACACAGGAGTGGGACCTGTGTTGCACCACCATGTTTCTACAGTTGCCCAGACCGGAAAGCAAACATTGGCTCTAGTTTTTACATTTTTACGTTTTTACGTTGAAGTGGCACCTTGAATTTCGAATGCACCTGAAGGAAAGGGAGGTGGTGAGGAGAGCTAGATGCCACTAAATCCTAAACACTGGTCCTTTAAGAAATAATTTGCCACAATGTCAGAATAAAATGAGCGAACAGACTAAATTTAAGATAAATGCATAAATGACAGAGCAATGAGTGAATTTTAGAAGTTCATTTCACATGCGTTACTGCACAGCTCTTTTTGACATTGAAAATACTGAGAAATGTTAAAGTAAGGAAGGCCTAACTTAAAAGAAGCTACATTTTTTCTGAAAATTCTTTAATTTTCTATGTTTTACAAGACAAAATCTTGTGAAACCTATTAATAATGAATCATTCTAAAAAGATAATTGGGCACAAACAGAGAAAAAAAACGTCTCTACGTAAGTACTTTAACTCCAGAGTTTTCTAATGAACAAAACTCACCTTTTCTTGATTTTACACCAGATGGTAGTTTTATATTATTTTTATGTTCCTGTATCCATCTTTCCATCCCTCCATCTCCTCTTTTTCTTTCCCTCCATTCTTTTCTTGTAGTTGCTTAATTTATTTATTTTCTCGCTCAGTGAATTTAAGTGTTTGGCCTTAGGTGAGTGATCCATCATATGTAGAGGGCCTGGCCCTAATGATGGCAGTTTTATACACTCACCCACAATTTCTCTCGCTCTCTCTCACTCCCACATACACACACACACACGCCTGCAAATAGAGAGAGGCTAAACGCTACTTGGTGAACAAGCGAGTGTCAATTTACTTTTTAATTTCTATTTCCTTTCTGGTTCTCTCCGCTGGTCCCCTCCTCAACATTTCTGCAAATGCCTTCTCTTTCTCTCTCATGCTTTCCTTCCAGGTCTTTCTTGTGACCGCTGTGAGTTTGGTTATTGGAACCTGTCCCACCCAGGCGGCTGCGTCCCATGTGACTGTGACCCCCTGGGTTCCCTCAGCCCGTTCTGTGAGCCTGAGGGGGGGCAGTGTGAGTGTAAGCCCGGGGTGGGGGGGCAGCGCTGTGACTCCTGTGGCAGGGCTTCGTATGGTTTAAGACTGGAGGGATCCTGTGCCCCCTGCAACTGCTCACAAGAAGGGACAGTACCCGGGACACACTGTGATGCTCACACAGGACAGTGTGTGTGTAAGGCAAGTTAACAAGTGTACATTTTCTCTTTCTTGGTAATGACATTTTTAATATTACTTACCTTAATGTGACTGACCAGTTCAAAACCTTTTTGGCAGTTCTTTTCGAGGCTGCCTTGGGTCACTTTGGTCGTTGGAGTCACTATAATGTTATAATGACACTTCATTCAAAGTTTATCCAGCACACTGAAACGTCTTTCTTTTTCACATCCTCTCATCTTTTTTACACTATATGTTCCCTCTTTCTGTCCCTCCCATCCTTCCTCCTTTTTTTTTTAGGAACATGTGGAAGGCCATCGCTGTGACTCTTGTCGTCATGGTTACCACACCCTGGAGCAGCGAAACTCCCTGGGCTGTCTGCCGTGCGCGTGTGACATCGCTGGCACTGTGCCAGACGGTGCATGTGATATGTGGACCGGACAATGCCCATGCCGAGAGGGGGTGGAGGGAGCACAGTGTACCAACTGTGCCCACAACTACTACAACAGGAGTTTACACCTCCAGAGTAAGAGAACACAGAGCTGAAGCCAAAGTAACATCCAAGTGTATTTACAGTCTTTTAGTCCAACACTGTTTACAAAGCTGAAGTTGTGAAGTTGAACAAATGACATACTCTATATAGTTTGAGAAGTAGAGTCTCTTGAGAAACAGCATAGTTACTTTAATTGAAATCAAATGGCTGTGTTCTCTTTACCTCATATACAGACACATCATCATTTGTAATGTACAAGGATTTTTGTCTGAGGAGATATTTAGTTTTTGTTGTGTAAAGATTTTGTGTTGTATAAGTAGTGACGGGTTGGGAGAAAAGTCTAAATCTATTCTGCTTTCTCTTGTTGTTTTGTGTCCTATCAGATGAGTCTTCCCAGGGCTGTGTACCATGTATCTGTGACCCCAGAGGGACAGCGGTGGGGTCAGCATGTGACAGCACCACAGGGCAGTGTGTTTGTGTCCCTACACGCTATGGACAGGACTGCAGTGGCTGCCGGCCTGGTGAGTGTATTTGGAATAATGTATAGATGGATGGATAGTTAATAATTATAGTTGATTGTTTATTGCCCAAAGGTCAGACGAACCAAAAATGATTCCGAGTAAAATGGTGAAGAACAATGGTTGGTTCTCCAAACATTTAGTGTTTGTTCCTTTGTATGTGTGTTTGTGCATGTGTGTGTGTGTGTGTGTGTGTGTGTGTGTGTGTGTGTGTGTGTGTGTGTGTGTGTGTGTGTGTGTGTTGGCGTATGCCTTCTGCCAGATCTCCACTCAGTGATTGTCCCGTTTGTGCCAGGTCTCAACAACAGCGCCATAGAGGGGAAAGATTGCTTCTTCTCACTCATCTCACTTTGATATTTGTGTGTGCGTTACCGCATGAATGTGTGTGTGTGTGTGTGTGTGTGTGTGTGTGTGTGTGTGTGTTTAAGTCTTATGGGACAAGAGGTAACAGATGTTGTATTGTGTCTGTAATGGAGAAGGACCAACAGCACAGTCAGGTTTACTGTAACACAAGTTGTGAATGGATGTATTGATGGAGGGATGTTAAAAAGAGTAACAGAGGACACAAGACAATAGTTGTCTTGTGTCCTCTGTTATCTCACAAATACCCCCAAAATCAAATAAAGGCAATATTCAGTACTGATCAGGACGTACCATAGATGTACAACTTTGTAAACAATCTTTGTAAACAAATCTGATTTTTTAATCAGTTTTTTTTTTATTCAATTATTTCATTGTTTTTGCCCAGCTCCATTCCTACAAATTGCTTCTCACAAATGCCACTGAGAATTTCCTGTCGAAGTGGCTAAATAGAATATATGATTTGTTTATTAGTTGCTATTAGCCTTGACAAAAATAAACAGAATTGATTTATACTTTAGAACCGGGAGTGCTTAATGTAACCTCACACACACTTATTGGCTTTGTGTTAAATTTTATTACAAATAAATGGCAAACAACACCCCCTAATGCTTATTAGGCGGGACATAAAGTGGTTGTCTCAAAATTGTGCCAGGCTGCGTCCAAAATCAAAACTCATTCTCTATTTGCTATATAAGGAATTTTATATAGAACGCTATAATACCATATAATCAGATGCTGTCAGTTTGTCAGAACATGCACCATGTATGTTGGCTCGTTCATAGTTTTTACAATGCCTATGTGATACCTTCAAATAATTTTGAATGCAGCCACATATGAAATTTGTGACATTAAATGTAAGAATTTTGCAGACCACAACCTAAACATAAAACAACTTTTGTTGTTTTGAGTTGTGCTTTCAGAAATCATCATGTGCATTTTAAAGCCATTGAAAATAAAGGCAATAGCAAAGGAAGGAAGGAGAAAAAGAGAGAAACAAAGAAGGAGGAAACTAAAAGTACACATGTAGGCAGAAGAAAAGATGAATAGACAAGCAATCGGATTTATAATTTGGCTTCACTGTGTGTTTGTCTCTGTCCAGGCTACTACCTCTCTCCAGATCAGAGTATGTGTGCGGAGTGCGACTGCCATCCCATGGGAGCATCGCAGCGTGGTTGTGAGAGCCAGAGTGGACAGTGTGTGTGTGCCCATCCCTCAGTGGGAGGGCGACGCTGTGACCAGTGTCGAGAGATGTTCTTCGGATTCAACCCTGGCCTGGGCAGGTAACCCACATAAAGTCAATCACACACACACACAAAGATGAACACCATATCTGCCCATTGCACATCCTGTAAAGCTTTTATCCATTAATTAATTGCACCACCTGCACGCACACACACACACACACACACACACACACACGTGCAGCTGCACCTATGAGCACACATGCCAGCAGGTGCAGTCACTGCAAAGACAGTTTACAGATTGGTTGGCAGACATATGACTTACATGAGTTAAGAGCTGCTTTGACCTTTACTGCTCATGTCTCTACCTGCAGGCTATCTCACTCACACAGCCACACACACAACTTAAAACACGCATACACAAATGTAACTGTACACATTGCATCCTGTGCAATACTGGTGCGCACACAAAAACGTTCCTCTCAACAGGGTGTCATAGCAGATAGATGATCCACAAACTGTTTGACTAGTGGTTCCACTGTGTGTGTGTGTGTGTGTGTGTGTGTGTGTGTGTGTGTGTGTGTGTGTGTGTGTGTGTGTGTTAACTGACCTTGCCTGATAGCTCTATTCCCCTGTGTTCAGGCTGTGGCTGAGATCTCCTCACAGCAGAGAGGGATGGAAAGATGGAAGGAGAGAAAAAAACAACTGAGGGATAAAGAGTTTACTTTACAAAGAGATTATGGAAGGGAAGCACTGGGAAGAAAAGAGTGGAATAATTAAAATATGTGAGAAAAAATAGGGATGGGGTGCTGTAGATAGTAACACTGATAAAGAAAGAATGGTTAGAGGCACAGATCTTGTAAAAGGCAAGCATTAACCTTTAGCGAGTTTGTACCTCTGTCTCTGTCTGTCTTCCTTTCTACACTTTTTCTTGTCTTATTTTCTTTCTTTGTGCAGGAAAAATGACAAAGTGTTCCGTTATTACTGCTGAATGCTTTTCTTGTGCCCACAGTCTTCATCTAAATGTCATCAAGTAAATTGTCCTCCCCCCTTCAATCAATAGGCTTTAGACAAATGAATTTACACACACACACACACACACACACACACACACACACACACACACAAATTGATGTGCAAGCAGTTGGCTGAAGATGTAGTCCTGTGTCTTTATGTGTCTCCATGGAGAACTGGGTCAGATAAACGCTGAATTTTGTCTGGAGGGATTAAATTTTGGCACATACACACACTCACTTACACACATAATTTTGTTATAAGGGATTACATGTGTAATATTCTAATACTCTCAAACCTACAATTACATGGGACCTAAACATGTTTGAAAGTAATTTCTAAAGTTATTATGTGACATATTATCATATTGTGACAAGTTTATGTTAATTTGCACACAATTCCCTGCATGTCACTGCTGCTTGTTTGTGTTAGCATGCTATATTTCACTAAATACACACAAATGACTCTCTTTCACACATATACTGTACATTGAGGTTGATGAAAAAGGAGAGAATGGGTGTGATGTTGGTGTTTTCTTTCTCCTTGGAAATGGAGTGAAGGTCGAGTCACTATTGCATTTGTGCGTATGTGTGTATTTGAACCTGTGTGTTTTTTAGTGTGGGTGTCTGTGTGTGTGTGTGAGCACCAGTTGACAGGACAAATTTGCGGCTCGTTAAGAGGCTGTGGCTTTTCACACACCAATAAAGAAGGTGTAGCGTGTGTGTGTGTGTGTGTGAGAGAGAGAGAGAGAGAGCATGTGAGTACAGTATGTGTAAGAAAGAAAAACACACATTATCCATGTGTGTTTTTGTGTGTGTGTGTGTGTGTGTGTGTGTGTGACAGTAATAGGGTTTATACAGTGTTACATTCTGTGTCACTGGTGGTGTGTATGTGAGTGTGAGCCAAACATCTTCCAACAAGCAGATTGTGTTGCACATGTGACCGTGTGTGTGTGTGTGTGTGTGTGTGTGTGCATGTGGCCGTGTGTAGAGGTGTGAGGTGGCTGGCCGGATGATCACCCACTGCCCAGCCCCAGTGAGGGTAACACCACACTGGTGACCCAGACACATACACCGTCAGACACACACACGTGCGCACACATACACACTTTGACAACTCTGAGGGGGAATGCAGTTCCTGTGAAGTTAGTTTCACAGCTAGAGGGAGATAGTGGGTGGGATAGATGATAGTGAGGGTCTCCCTCACAGTGTTAAGGTGAAGACCCAACACCTTCCAGACACACACACACACACTCCCATTCTCAAGTTAACTTTGAACATTTGCACACTAATGCGGATACATTTCAGAATGCATTTTCTTTTTCTTATTTGTGACCTGACACCCACACCCAAGCACTATAGTATTTGATGCATGACTCTCAGCACTATGAAAGCACTATTTTACAACTTGTACAATTATCCAACCATTGATGTTGTTGATTGTAGACTGTACAAAACGCCTTCATGATCTCTTATTTTTTTCCTTTGCTTGACCAGATGCCAACCTTGTGCCTGTGACCCGGCGGGCAGTGTCAATGGTTCATGTCATCCAGACTCAGGGGTGTGTGTGTGTAAGCTACTGGTAACTGGAGACAAGTGTGATTTATGTCAACCTGGAGCGAGTCATTTTGACCCTGAGAACCACTTTGGCTGCAGTAAAGGTCTGTTTTACATGCACACAAGCGCACATCCACACAACTGACTTAAAGGCTAGCTGTTCCCCCCTGTTTCCAGTCTTTGTTTTAAGCTAAGCTAATCTGTTTAGTCATAGGTTTTTCTCAGTCTGTTTGTCTGTATCTTTTACAGTTCATCTCTTTCTCTTTCTCTATTTTTGTCTCTGTCTGTGCAGCACCCTCCCAGCAACCTACACCAGTAGGTTTTGCTCTAAGTTATTCTTCCCTTCATCTCTCTTGGCATCCACCTGACTCCCCAAACTCAAACACACTCAACTACACACTCATCAGGGATGGACAGTCAGTGCATAGCATCCAGAGTCACCATCCTTTCAGTAAGTATCCACCCAGGTCTTCAAACAACTTTAATCTCCTTCTTACTATTTCAAATACACATGTTTTCCCTTGATTGCTTCTTCCCCTCTTACTCCTTTCTTCTCCCTCCTTTTCTTAAGGCCCTGAATCATTTGAAGACACTGATTTGTTTCCCTACACCAACTACTCTTACTGGCTTATAACAGCTAATGTGGCTGGTGCGACAATAAGTGCATCAGCCTCATACCAAACTTTAGGTGCACCACCTGAAGCAGAACAGCTCCATCTAAATCTTGTGGGACGACCTGGTGCAACCACCGCAAGCTTTAACTGGAGCACACCACGAAACGATACAGGCCCAGTGGAAAGGTAAGTAACGAGGGAAAGGGGGGGGGGGTTAGACCCAGACCCAGACCCAGCCAGTCAACATTCAGATTCAGTTACACTCCAACTTGTGGGTCTTCAAAGTCGGACACAATTTTCAGTTGCTCTACCCATAGCCTATGTTGGGATTCCAAAAACATTGTAATGATCCACGTAGATTCATTAATTCATCTTTTTAATCCTTTCAAACAAGATAGAGTGAGATTACAGACAGCTTCAGTTAGGTTGAGCTCAAGATATAATAATTAAAGGAGAAGAGAGAGATGGAGAACAGCAGATGTAGAGAGCAACTAAAAGTACGATTTATGGATACAGGAGGAAACGTATGCACAGTTGGAGGGGAGTTGGAGCTGGAGAAAGGAATGAGGGGAAAGAAGAAGGGAAAAACATTTTATTTGTCTCAAACCCAGTTTCCCCCCAGATACAATAATAGAAATCTTAAATCTCTGGATTATGGAAAATTTGATGGAGGAGAAAAATGTGGATATAGTATATATGGAGTTGGGAGTATCAATAAGTGATATGATAGAGTAGGGTACTGAGGGAGGTTATGATCAATGGGAGGAGATGGAGGATAGACATATGAATGGAAAGGACCAGTCAAGTTTGAAGGTTAGATAGTTTTTATTTATTTATATGTATTTAAGATTATTTTGGGGGCATGTTTGCTTTTAATTGATGGTGTGTAGTTGAGAGGCAGACAGGAAGTGTGGGAACAGAGAGGGAAATGCAACAAAAGCCTGGTTCCAGAACAGGAACAGTTTACATGGTACACATCTTAGCTCCAAGGCCCCTGTGACATCCCAGCACTAGTTTAACTAAAACACATTACAAAACCGTGGTCGAGTGGAGTGATAGAGACAGATGGAAAAATGAAGAAAAGAGGAATTGATTATCACGATTATTTATCTCCCACAGGTTTGTGTTATCCTGCACGGAGTCATCTAGTGCAGCAGAGCCCGTCATTCACTACACAGGTTTATCTAAAGAGGCTGTGGCAAGCGGTCTAAAGCCCTTCACCCAATACACTGTAATACTGGAGGTAGGTGGGGCAAACAGCCAGTGTTTTTAGTGCTTGCATCTCTTTGCAAAATATAGCCAAATTTAGAGACATGATTCTAATTCTCAGTAAAAAGATAAGATACGTGAAGCAGTATCTTCAAAGGAATATGGCAAGTATGCTTGAGTCTGACAAAATCCTAACCTTGTCTACAGGCGTGTTCTTCTGGGGGGTGCACTTCTACCCAACCACTGTCTCTTCTGACAGCCTCTGCCCCCCCACAAAACCAGCCCCAACCCAGAGTCACTGCTACAGGACCTCATACACTGCATGCTTCCTGGGAGCCTCCCAGTCGGCCAAATGGTAGGACCCCAAACATACACATGCATACTGCACAGCTCATGTAACATGTAGGACTTAATACAGAAAACATGCACAAACACAAACGGTACACACATCCATGCAATTAAGAATTATTTATTATAAGTATAGTACAATTACATGACATAATAAATATATAAATTATTAATGTCCATGTCAGAATGAATAATACAGTAGAATAATCACACATGCACACAACACACATTTTTTACTAACATGAAACACTTGCCTAGTAGCATGGCTTTAGAAGTATGAGAATCAAGTAACACCTCTAACACACACACACACACACACACACACACACACACACACACACACACACACACACACACACACACACGCACACAGAAATACGCACTGAACTGAACTGCCTTTGGTAAATCCAGAGAGCTTTGTAATGGCTCTAAGGCTCAGTGTCATACAAAGCCCTGTAACCTGGTTTCTCTCTCTGTTTGTGTCTCTTTATTTTTTTTCTCTCCTTGTTAATCTGTTTCCCTCCCAGTGTCATGCTAAGCCTTGTTACTTAGGTTTCTCTGTGCTCCCTTCCTTCATTTTCTCATCATCAGATCATTATTTAAAGAATATTGCTCTCAACTGGACTCAACTTTAATCTCAGTCCTGACCTGTACGCCTCCACCTTTTTTGATCTTGGCCAGCTCTGTCATTTTTCTTGAACTCAGCTGAGGTAGTCTCAACTAGAGACATGGTTCATTAGAGAACAGGGTTGTAAACTTAGGGTTGAATTAGAGGTGCAGATATATGAAAGTAAAAGTACCCCCCTCACATTTGTGTTTAATTTGATGTATGTGGTCATTGCTTCTGTGAAAATAAGCAGAAAGTGAAGAAGACATTGGCTGAAAGAGATACATTTTAACAGTGCATCTGCCAACACCAGTTTTAGTTTATCCTAGTTAAATGGGGGTATGTACAAGCACAGTGTTTGCCTGGTTGGCATCATTGCCTAGACCTTCTCAATTCTGATTTGCAAATGTGGAGTCTCTCTATACACAAATTCCCTTTTCTCTACGATGCCTTTGGCTTTGCTTAAATCATTTTCTGATTTAATCCTAACAGGGGCAAAGACATTGAAGACAGTTTCAATTTTGGAATTAAAAGATCATTCACAGACATCAATGGTTGCTGATGTTGCATGGAACAGATATATCAGCGAAAACACAAAAGTGATTGGTTAACACAAGGTCCATTATTTATTGTCCATTTCCCAACATTTTATATATTTGGTGGAGAAGTAGAGAGGAGTGTCAATAGTTCAGTAAAGTCAACACGGATGTTAACAGAGTATTTTGTGGCCTAAAGTTTACAGCCATTACATAAGGATTCAAATAAAGTAATGCTGTAGGAACTATTCTCTATGCACCATATTAATATTAAAGGGGAGAGAAAGGGGGAGACAGGCTTGAAAAAAACACAACTAATGTAGAGTGTAAGAGAGAGAAGGGTAAAAATAGTGTATGCAGGGTCTTTTAACAAAGGTTCCAAGTTAAACCTCTCAATATTATTTGATTTTATTTGTATTTTATACTTATAACAACATTTGGACACTCATCTATTCCATAGAGGGTCTGTAAGTCTCGTATTGTATTTTAGTGCTGCCTGCTCTGTCCTCATTCTAACCCAGCTCTGTCATTTTCCTATTAGCAAGTGGAATAGAGCGAAAGAGATTAGGACAATAGCCTGGTTTCCACCAGAGAGCTAAACTGCACCAGCCAGGACTTAGTCATTATCAGTCTGTTTTCTACTACAGGGCCAAACATTGGCCAGAGCTTTCTCATTATTTGTGGTGTTAGACTTTCCTCAAAACTATTACTGTAGTGAGAAAAATGACAAATTTTAGCATCCTGTTGCCAATAGGGATGAGTATTAAGCAGGGCTATAGTTTCTAATACACACTTGATGCTTTGATTATTTTTATCATAAACAGGCTGAATTGGCACTGGGACACTAATTCAATAAAAAGAGTTGAGCTAGCGTAAAAAAATAAAACTGGTGCAGTGTTTCCCTAACACTTCCTGGAGCCGCTATTGTAGCAATAACTGTTCAGTGAGTTCTTTCATTGTAGACATCAGTACTAATGTCTTGCTCACCCCTTTTTTTAACTATTTTGCTTTCTGTTCAGGTGTTATCACAAGGTATGCGGTCTTCCTACGTGGACCAATGGAATCACAGAACCTTTCAGGGCCTACTGTCGAGAGGAGGGTGTTCCTCAGCTCTGGTTGGCTGGATCCAAGTGTTCCCCCAGAAGCACAGCTAACCAATAGGAGCACAGTCTCACCCCCTGAGAGCAGCACCATTGTAGCAGGTCTGCAGGCGTTTTCCACCTATCAGATGAGAGTCGTGAGCATCAATATGGCAGGAAGTGTCACATCAGGGTGGACCACAGCACGCACCATGGAGGGAGGTGTGTATAGATTGTAATCATGGTTAAACGTAGCTTGCATTTTTTGTTATTCACTCATGGGGTGTATCCGAGTTCATTTAAATGATCAAGTTAAATCAATTTCACTTTAGGTAGGTAACTATGTAGGTAGTATGGCTGCGTTGATATGTTGATTCGTCTTTTTCCAACTGTGATTAAACATCAAACAAAGTCAAATGACTTCGTAGTCATCAGAGAGGGATTGTTCCCCATGGATAATACCTTCGAGTGTTGTCAAAGGATAGACTCTTTGCCAACTGGTAACCACCATGGCTGTACTGTGAGGCCAATGTGGATTCTTTTGTAAGCTGGAGTTTCTCCCATGGCCATTAGATGCTGGCTTACATAAAAATCCTGTACTACATCCATATTCCCATTCCAAAACTTACCCTTTGCATTTTAACTAAATATATTTAACTTTACACTAGAAGTTATGGCCTCTAATATAAATATGGTCAGCTGTGGTTACTCCTCGGTAGTAAGGTAGGTAGGTAAGTAAGCAGGTAAGAAGGGAAGTAGATGAATCCGAAAGATGAGGAAATGGCTGTTGTTATAATCAGAATATTAGACTTGATTGCTGTGTTGCTCAGGGTTAAAGTTTTCAGCTTATGAATGCTGTGGTGTTGCAGTCAACCTGGAGGTTGCTGACCTTTCCTCAAGCACAAAAATGCAGCGTAAGATGTGGACAAAAAAAATATAAATTATGTAATGACAGAAATCCGAGCTCTGAGTAACCACCAAAATGTAATCAAGTGATGTTTTGGAAATCTGTCCACCAGAGAACTCTGTTGATGGATGTAATAAAAAAGAAATAGTATACTAATAATATACTAATAAAAACACAGGCATTTGTCAAAAGGAATGTAGAGAAAAGGAAGTAGGGAAGGAGGGAGGAAATAAAAACCGTGTGGGGGAAGGGAACTCATTAAGGTATTTGAATTTCAAATAGATGATATGGCTCATTAGGACTAAACGATTGCCTCCAACATCACTCTGAGCTATGTGTCTGGATAACAAGCATATGATAACACCATTTTAAACGTGGAGTGTGTGTCTGTGTTTGTGCGCGTACATGTGCTATGTTAGAAAGAAAGAATATGACTGTGGTTATGTCCACCATGAATCACATTTCACAGCATATTTCACAGCTAGATGCCATCGACAGTAGAATAAAAGAATCCTTCTCTCTAATCTGTCGTGTAATAGCAGCTATCACAACCGTAGAATTACGGAATACTTAAATCCATTAAATCCACATAATAACCATTAAGTCTCTATTTTTAATGTATGTCTTAGTGTCTAAATTTGTATTTTATTTTGATTAACTTCATGTAAAAGGTTCATTTTTAATATATTAGGTGGCAGTCAAAGGAAAACTTCACCAAAGATATTAAGAAATCAACAACAGAGTTTAGGAGTCTAAACCTTTACAACTCAGAGATTAGCAACTTTTCAGGTTTTAGAGTCAGACACACATAATGTTAGAGAAGACTCACTATCTAGCACTGATTTTCCATAATCAAAAAGTGAAATTCATTGTAGAAGCAAATCTAAATAAATACTAATCTAGATGCAGCAAGTGATTCGGGGAAGTGTAACACTCAATGCTGAAGTTGAAGACAAGGCACATTGACGTGCATGGGTGTACCAATGTGGGGATTTACACAGTTTCATCTTAAAAAACGTTATCACTTGTCATGATTGAATTTTCCTTCAACAAGAGGTTGTTAAATGATCACTGTGAGTTCTTACATGAGAACTCATAAAGGATTTGTTCGTGATTAGTTAATGGTTGGTTCATCATTAAGTAATGGTTAAATGTGGCGTGTGATGTGTATATTTCATGTGCATACGTGTGTGGCCATGTGTTCAGTCCCAGAGTTGATGGCTCCTCCAGAAGTGTCGGCACTGTCACCCACCAGTCTCAAAGTTGTGTGGAGCTCTGCAGAGGGTCAAGGGATCATTGCCAGAGGACAGGTCACAGAATATCGGGTCAACTTGCTCACTGAACAGACCAACAATCCCTATGCTCCTCCGCTCGTTAGTCAGGTAAAATGCACACACACACACACACGCACTTGCATAACAAGCAAGACGACTATGAAACTTCAAAGCTTACCTACAGCCTTCACTTGAGTGAAAATTGCTCCAATGGCTAGAAGTCAAGGTAGAGAGGCTCCATATATAGGTTGGGTTTTTTTTAAGGTAAATGCTGCTGGATTAGCTCATCCTCAGTATAACCGATAGAACATAATCTCACCTGCAGCAGCTGTAAAGTTTTAGAAGCAGGGAATGAATAAATATGAAACTGACCCAAACACTTTTAACTGTCCAGACGGTTTAATGAATTGTGCTTGATGTGATTCAGCAGTATGTCAGGAACTCTAAAATCACAACACTGATAATCTTAGCAGATTATGTTTAATTAAACATGGTGGTTTGATGGTCACAATTATTACACAATTAATTGTGTGCATTATGGGTTGTCAGGCCATGTTCAGCAACTATACCGTCAGTGTTTTTACGAAGTTAAAGTAACTTAAAGTACTGAGGCCAGTGTGTAAAACTGTTTCTCTCCTCTTTTCTCCCTCAGCTTTATTCTCCCTAATCAAGAAAAAACATTAATTGTCACAATAACTTTAAATTCCCTCTTTGTCTCTCTTTTTCAGGTTTTACATAGAGTGGGACCGTCGCCACAGCCTGTTTATTTAGTGAAAGGATTGAAGCCTTACCACGTGTACAACTTCACTGTTACACTCTGCACAAAGACAGGTTGCATTACCAGTCTGCCGAGCACAGGACGGACCCTGCCAGCAGGTAAAACAAAAAGATACGCACATGGACGCAGACAAACATAAACAAATGTACATATGGTATCACAGCAGTAAGCAGCTCTATAGAAGTTTGAAAATAGGGAAATGCTGATTGTGCCAATATATTGTCGATATATGTGTACATATATAGATAATAGCAATTCAGTTACGTACTTTGTGTAGTATTGAACCATTAAAGTGGGTGGTATTCTCTTCACAACAACTGTAACACAAGGCTCTGGCATATGCACATACGTATCCAAAAGCACACAGTCAGTCATTGGGTACTTGAGTGGCGACAGCATTGGTCGCGTTAACCAGAGGGGATATTCATGGCACGCGGCAGTAAAAACAATTTACTGTTAATTACATGGAGAAAAATGTGGCATAGCACACACTTCCTGCTGGCTATGAATCACAGAAACACACACAGTTACAGAAACACACATGTCTCTCTCTCGCTCTCTCTCTCCTGTAAATTTATAACCATTATGGAAGTAGAATGAATTAGCTGTGTTTAATAACTCAGGCACAAATCTATGGGACTGAGATGAGCACTAATTGATCAGTGCAGGATGACAGACACACACAGAATTTTTATCAGTGTGTTTCTCTGTGACAGTCTGTTGCTTTCTCACTTTTTCCTTCAATCCATCCTTCACTTCTATCTCTACCTGGCGCTTCACTTACCTTCTCTTAAACACAAAATAGCACATGGCAGCAGAGGAACATGAATCACTGCAATATACATATTGCACACAGGCACGCTCACTTGACCCTTCAACTCACTTTTCCATCTGTTCACTCATGGTCTCTATTCTTGCTGCTCATTTTATGTTTTTTTATGTTCTGTTTATCCCTTTAGGTGAGTAGACAATGGGTGCACTGAGTGGTTGTGAAAAATAAATATAAATACTTGCTTAGGGATTTGAGCTTTTGAACGTACTCTAAACAGTTACATCTGTTGCGAATATTTTCATTTCATACAATTCTCAAAAAGTCCTTCCTTGTGTTGATTGTGATGAATGATACTTCATATTGTAATCGGTGGACTTTTTAAATGTATTTTTAATGGCTACATCTGTTGACACAACGACAATGTTTATTTCAAGTGATTCCAAAGACTTCTTTTGACTGTAATACAGTACAATACAATATGGCTTATTGTACCCAGTTGACTTTTCGAATGTATTTTTAACAGCCACATCTGTTGCCACCATTTTGTTTCATCCAACGGCAAAGATGTCCCTCGTTTCAACTATAAGAAATGATAATAGCATATGCCGTTTGGCAGATTTTTTTTTTATCTCATAACAATTTGCATAGCATGTGCTAATCCATTGGGTGTTGAGCTTCTGTTGTAGTGCCACACCTAATATCATCTCGAGAGTTCACAGAAAATATTTAATAATAACTTTTAGAGCATAATCCAAGATATCGGGAGGCACAAATCCCCTTAGTGTTGCATTTAAACAGTTTTCCTCTTTAAACTATCAACAGTAGCGAACAAATAAGCTGTAATTATGAGACAGAAAGAAAGTTCTGTTGCCTTCCTTTTGTTTTTTGTTTGTTTTTGTGACCATATATATAACCATTTATATGTGCTGAACTATGGCATTTGTGCAATTATATACAATTTATGTACATTTTAAGTTATTTAAGTTTCAGACAACCATATTACAAATCATACCACAGTACTTATGATTTCCTCAAACCTTAGTCCTAGTACAAAAACGTACACAATTGCTTTCCTTATTTTTTTTTATACAATCTGTATTGCTGAGGTAAAATTCTCAGAGCTGAATGTATTAAAATAAGTATGTTTATATGTAATTGCTTATGTTTTCGCCCTTTGACTCCCCATTTTTGGTAAAAATCTGAGGGAAAACTAAAAACCTCCAAAAATCTGTCCAAAAGTTCTTTTAAATTTGGTCCTAAAATTGTGTTTTACAGAAATATAATTAACATTGTGACGTCTCCTAAATGATACTCTGGTAGGAGGAAATGATCCTCTCATTAAGTGGCACTCCTGGTGAGGTGTACTTGAGCGTGGTACTGATGCGCTGATAAATCTACCACACATAAGGCTGGGCCATTAGAGCCGGCTACCATCTGCTGTAAGTCGGCAGACAGCATCTGTGAAACCACTGGAGTTACACCAAAGCACATGACTGAACATTAGCGTGCACACTGAGACAGACGTAACGACACGAGGAAAGAGCTCTCTGTCCATGTGTGTGGATGTATTTGCAATTGTTTCAATGTGTGTGTCTTTCCACAAAGTTATCGATCACGACGTAAAGTGAGTGGCTAATCAGGGGCTGATGGTGATGTTTTATGTATCCTACATCCATAAAGGCTTGTTCTACAAGATATACACACAGAGAGACATACACACATACACACTCCCACTGAAACACCACTCAACAGAACAGGAACTTTATTGATTTACGCATAATTGGCCTGAGGCCCTTCTTGAGGAGAGAAATATGCATGGCAAGGGATCGCCATGTCAATAAGTGGTGTACTTGTGTGCGTGGTGTAACTGTACGCCAAGAGCCTGTTAAGACATGTCAGTCGCTGTAAAAACAGAAAACACACACACACATGCACAATTGCTCCTGGGAGCTGGCCCATGATTTAGCAGCTTCATTACCATGTCGGCAGCTAAAATTAACCTTTCTGGTGGACTGTTAACCTTGTGTGTGGGTGTACATGTGTGCGTTTGAGCACACTCATGATAAGGCAAGTGGCTTTCGTCAAACTGAATGTGTTAAGTACATTTCAGTGAATTAACAAGCCGATACAAGAAGTGAAAACATGACACGCCGATCACCAGGGAGGAAAGCTGTCTCATATGACACAATACACACCCACAAACATGAACACACACTCTTCTGTCCTTTGAAGTCTGTCAAAGTTTGTAAGTTTTTTCCCTGATATGCAAGTGTGGTGGATAGCGGACTGGTTGTTCTATTTTTATTGGGTGATTGACTCGTGACCGATCCACGGTGCCTTCTGCCCAGTGCATGCTGGGCACTAAAGCTCACAGTAATTACAGACAGTTGCCTGTGTCCCTGATAACTGTGACTGGTACATAGTAGTGCTGCCCATTTTAAAAGATGTTGGGCTTCATGCAATAACATTTTCGTATTGTTGCCCTAAATCACTATTAGCTTTTTTTTCCTGTGACGCTTGCTCTTTCAGGTGTTAACTGCACAATGTTGTCGTGAATTGCTAGTTTCAACACTTTCAGCCAACAGAGTTTGAATTCGTGCTGTTGAAAACCAGCCCACAAAAGCATACCTTTATTACATTAGTTTATTAGGGCAACCAAAATAGTTTTTAAATATCATACAGATGTCAATGTCGTATCATTGCAGAGCTGTACCATGATAGAAATAAAGAAGGAATAATTTGACATGTAGTTAGAAGCCATAAAACTTGGGGGATGATATTCTCCTGGACATCGACTTGCAGAAAGACCCTGAGGCAGCTGGAGGAGTATAATAATAAATTATGTAATGATAGATAATAAATAGTCTAATGATCCACTTATGAACCACTCATGATATTTTGTTTGCGCCTAAATATGAATATTTAATATAAGAAAATGGGGGAATTTTCATACTTTCCGAGAAAAGATCTTTTTGCATTTGTTTTTGCTGAGGCCCATTCAATGCCACTCCCACTTTTAACTATTCACTGATCACACATAGACACAAAGGTCTAGTAGGAAGAACATGTTCCTTTTTTTACTGTTACAGTGAAAATATTCTCATTCATTTCACCATCATTATAGAATGGGAATTGGAGTAATCTGGAAAGAGAAGACAAACTATGTTTCCTTATAGTTTTAAACCAGTCCAGTCAAATCTTTCTTTGTGTAGTAAAGTACACACACTCCCTGAGTGTTAACTGATGTCCAGTGCCATCAAGGGTGACAATAGCTCTACGAGGGTGAGTGAATCAGTCATAATACCCTCAGTAACATTGCAGTCTCACAGTCAAACGTCACCCAGAGACACTCCAGTTCACTGAGGTAAGTCCAGTTTGATCAAACCTCAAAACCAGTGGAGCGTGGTCCATTTTGCCTCTGGGTTTCAATCAGAAGGCCAGGAAACCAGGCCTGCCCTCTGATTCAGTGAGAGGCTTGTGGTCAGATCATGTACAGATACTGCAAGGCTTAGTTGTTCACAAGATAAAGGTCTCCTACAAACTGTCACATGCACCTACTTCCCATTTTAGATATTCAATGCAATCCCGATTTCTCTACTGTAGTTTTGAAGCAGTCACAATTTTGCATTTTCATCTCCCTGCCTACTTTCTAACCACCTGCCCCTAGTACAAAAAAATGCACCTGCACAGACTTTGGCTAAACCAAAAAGAATTTGTTTTCTAGCACTTCACACATCAAAGAAGTGCACCACTGTTTAAAACAAGATGTGTGTGTGCATGTGTGTGCATGTGTGTGCATGTGTGTGCGTGTGTGTGTGTGTGTGTGTGTGTGTGTGTGTGTGTGTGTGTGTGTGTGGCACTGTCAATGTTCTAAATGTCACCATAGCTCAATTTCAATAGACTGGTAAGCTATCGATTGGCAGTAATTTATGGTTTGATGTGCCAAGATGAGCTGTCTAACACAAGCTGTCCACTTCCCTTTTAAGAGCTCTATTAGAACTCGCACTAAAGATGGTCCGCATGCGTGTCACTGAGAGTTAATTTACTCCTACCACAGACCATTTAGACCATTACTGAAACACACACACACACACACACACACACACATACGATGGAATGACACTTATGCACACACATCTTTCCCATCTCTACACCAGTCCATCACTTGCTATGTTTCTCTCTCCATTCTTATATATCTCCCCTCACCATATCAGCCAGCCTCCGGTTGATTTATTTATGATACATGTTGAAGCTGCGGCTCCGGTAGCTCCCAGTACGTTTAAAAGGGACATTTAATTTAACATCTAAAGTGAAAGAAGGAAATTAAATTGACCCTCTGTTAAATGAAAATGGGACTTTTTCCCGTCTAGACATGCAGTAGGTATGAGAGAAATGAGCTAAAGACGTGTTTCTACTGAAAAAAAAATCACAAAATAATAGCATTAATGTTTACAACCACAACATTAGAATGTTTTTGAGTATGTTAGGTGTGGTACATGTTCCCACATTTTAGACATATTTAATAAACAAAACACTGCGTTGTAAAAGTAAGAAGGCAGATCACAAATCCACAAATTACAAAAACATCAGGAAAGTTCTTATTTGCATTGAGTTGACTTTTGGTCTCTCATTTCATTTACTAACTTTCTTTCCTCAGCTCCAACAGGACTGTCTTCACCTCGATTACATCCAGTAAATGAAACCACTATTCAGATAGACTGGGACCCCCCAGCCCATCTCAATGGACCACACCCAGTTTATCAGGTCTGTAAGAGTATTGACTTACATACAGCATGTGTTGTATGTATGTCTATGTTTTTTGTTCCTCTCAATTTGTGTGTGTGGCAAGAAAATATTCATACCCATACACAGCCTGCAGATGTTTGTGATGGAGTCTATAGAAATGTAATTTAGCACAGTTTTAGCCATGCTAGCAGCTAGTCAGTGGTCGGTCCACCACTTATGGCCAGTCTGAAATATCTCAACAACTATGAGATGGATTGCCATGATATTCTGCACAAACATTCATGGTGCCTAGAGGATGAATCCTTTGGTGATCTTTCAGTGCCATCATCAGTTCAAAATTCCAGTTTGTCCAATACTTGGGTTTTTGACTGAATACCTGCAAAACCAGTAACATTCCCATAAGCCCCAGCTGTGTTTTGTCTTCATTGCTAATTAGCCAATGTGAGCATGCTGACATGATAAATGACGATGGTGAACATGGTCTAAACATTATACCTGCTTAATACCAGTATGTTAGCATTGTCATTGAGAGCATTTTAGCATGCTGACGTTAGCATTTATCTCAAAGCACAGCCTCATGGCTGTAGACTCTTGAATTGTTCTATTGTTGTGTCTCAATTTTACCTGAACTTGGGGATTATAGTATTTATTGTGATTTTGTAGTAACACGTGTATGATCTTCATAGAATTTCAGCATGTATTCATATACTAATTGCAATTAACCGCAATAATGGCTGCAGTTTGAATTAACAATTTGATAACCCTAAAATAAACATTTGATTATTGTTGTTGTCACAAGTACTGTTATTATTGTTATATGCTCACTACTAATATTCATATTATTATATATTATTGCAATTTTTCCAGGTGGAGAGGACAGACGTCTCTCTCTCTGACCCACAAGGTCCTGTTGTCAGAGGAACCAGATTTCCAGGAAACAGTTACTACCAGTTTCCTGGTGACACCCTTCCAGTCAACACCGACTTCACAGGTAAGAAAGCGTGTCTAGGTGCCTGTAGATGTCTGTGTGTGTATCAGAAAATGGACGGCATGTCTGTTTGCATTGCTATATATATGTGTGCACACATGCATACAGACATGCCTTTTTGTTGGTATATTTTGTGTTGTTCAGTGATGGCACTGTAGTATCTCAGTCTTCTAGTGACATTCCTTTAGAATGACTTCCCCAGTCATTTTAAAGGACAATTATCTTTCTGTTTACCAGCATCATTAGAGGGGTGAGCTGCACAGCCAAACATGTTCTGCTTCATCTGAGAACATCACCCAGTCTGACGCTCATAATTAATGACTGCTGATACTAATCAGTGGGATTTGAGCGGGCAAAGCTCTTCGATGCCACTTGAGATTACTTCACTGTCCTGCACAAACCCCATATCACCAGCTATGTCTTTCAGTGTGGACATAATGTTAAAATTGGGGTCACAGATAAAACCTGCCCAAGCCATACTAAAACTCTATGATAACATGTCAAAAATGAATTTACATCTGTGGGCGAAACAGTTTTCTAAAACTGGTGATAAATTCCTGACTTTGTGCAGATAAAAGTTTTCATCTGTAATCCTTATGTGACTGTGATCAACCGTAATTGAGTCAACAAACTCTCTGTGTTGGTCACATAATCTTGTCTATCTAAATAATCTAAAATACCCAAATGTGTTTGCCACCCTCAAAGTGGGGATCCACGTACTGTTTATTTTACATCTGAAATATTAGGAGCTTACTGCCAAAACAGTATGGCAGAGTCCAAATACTTGAAGAGAGCCGCAGGATCTGAGTGTGACCTTTTCGTGACCTTTGAGACAGGAAGGCAGGCAAGAGAGTTTAGAATCAAAAGGAGGAAGAAACGAGTTCGAGACAAAAATGGAGGAATAGGTGTGACCACTTCCGTTTGTGTTTTCAACTAGCTTTTATGATGGATTAACAACAGTTTTCATGGACACACATTTTTCACGTCACCTGAGTGGTTAATAAAAAATACATGTGTAAAGGCTCTTTGAAGGTCACATAGAAATTGAGAAAAATGAAAGGAGTGCATTTGGAGATGCAAGCCACCCTAAAAGATAAAGAAGTAATGTAAATCCAAATCACGATAATAACCCTAAAATGATCTGTTTGTTAGAATAAAAAATATGTTTGATTTGGTGACATTCCTTAGAGGTGAAAACATGTCTGTTGATTCTGTTGGGCAATAAATCAGTCATTCAACATAACAGAAAACCACATTAGTTAATTCCTTGTTTTAGACGATCACCATTTTATTTGTAACATTTAAGTAGTAGTAAAGTTGAATTACTTTTAATTTGGACAGAAACTAACAGTAATTATCAAAAAGTCTTTTATTATTTACCATTAACACTGAGATTATATAAATGATTGTGTGTTCACCTCTTCTCTAGTCTCCTTCCTCCACAAAGGATAACGTATGTGTTGCTGTGGATGTGAGTGGTCTGAATGTGTATGACTTTTTCTGGATAATAATTTATAAAGATCACAGATGAGACAGATTTTTTTTTTGTTATAATAATATCACATCTTTGACCTCCTCTTTGTCGTCGACAAACTTACTTCCATAAAATGTCATAGGTCACTCTGAGTGTTTTTATTCCAACAAACATTTGCTGAGCTGAATGGTAAGATAGTGTCTTCAGTAAAAACCCATTTCTGGTTAAATGTTAAGAAATCCCCCTTATTATTTATCTTGACTTATGGTTCCTGTTCTTGTTCATTGCTTTCTCTGAACACTCTGTTTTTTATTCCAAATCAACAAATGGTGATTTTTGGTCTTATCCATGCTCCTCCAGCACAAAGGTAAACAGATTTCTCTTAATACTGCCAGCAAATAGATGATGATTTTTGTTATTGAGGGATTCCTCTCATCTCCTCCTCTCTCCCCCTTCATAAAGGGTAATGGATCAGGCAATCACTTTCAGACCGGATCTATTCTGGACTATGAATGTGTCGGCAGTCCTCAAACCATCGCCCTTTTACAACCATCAATACTAATAGCATCATCTACAGACAATTATTCCCATCGAAGCGCATGGAACAGCGAACAAATCAAAGCCAAATTGGATTATGAATGTAATGCAGTGTAATGCCCCCTCGAGAGTCAATTGATCACAGAGGAGAGCCTCGTCAATCGTTGATGTCTTGTGGAAACCTAGTAACTCCGACAATGACAACTATAACATTTTTACATGAGTTGAATCTTCTAGTATTTTTTGATCAGTTTCATAATGCAAGACCCCATATTTCATTCAGAAAACATCACAACATTTTGATAAAGCATTGCTTGGAAATTAGGTTCTTGAGAAAACTTCACATATGAGGTTTTTGGGTTTTTTTTCCAGTGGCAGCATTGATGCTTGAGAAGATCGTGATGGGCTTTCTGTAGGAAACAGCACATCATCATTTTTCTCCATCGACATTATGCACCACTAGGAATATTAATAATTTGTTGTTTCCGTAAATTGTTCATTCAGGTTTTTAGTGCAGGCTTTCTCATTTCCTAAACATGTGAATTAAGGGCTCATCTTTGAACAGGGTCAATATCCTGTATGCTAAATCTTAGTTAAGATTAAGGTTTACCATGTAAAATCACATATTTGCCCTTTCACCTGTAATTTTATGGCCACTTTACTTAAATTATTTTGGCAAATTGGGTTGTTTTCCATGTGCAATTATTGTGATAGAAGGGGATGTTTCCATAAATGATAAGTCTACTCACTTGTGATTAAAGATGCTTCTTAATGCTGAATGAATTTGGGGTACTTGTGGTCAATATTTACCACACTGAATCTTACTTTAGATAAAACAAGATTATAACCATATGCAATCACGCTGTGATTATGAATGCCCTGTAAGTGCTTGTTTCCATAAATGCATGTTAGTCCATTCATCTTATCTGCACTGACTCTGTATCTAAAACTCTACAATGTGACTTCCTACTCTCCTTCTTCATCTTTAAATTTAGGACTAGGCATCTCAGTTAAGAGTGAAATGCATTATTCTTTGTAAAATAGTCCTTTTAAATACTGGTTCAAAACAGAGTATAGAGTCCTCTCTCCTCATCTGTAATTCTTCAATATTTGAATCTGAAATGGGCTGATTGGAATGAGGATGATGGCCTGCTCTTATTTTCTCTAATCCAGATGTATTTCTACAACCCACAGTAAATGAAGAGAGATGAAACATCACAAACATAGTTTAGAAAAAAGAAAAAATGAATGCAGGAACAAATAGACTTGGATAATTTCCAGAAACGTTTAATACAGTACATTGCTGCAGCACCACTGCAGCAACTGAGGAGGAAAGAGGGAAATGTTAAATGATACAAATTATTTTTCCTTAATTAATATGATTGATTGCCAGGCATTGACGTTGAGAGGAGAGGGGGAGAAATGTGTGAAGGGAAAGTTTGCACAGACATCATTAGTTTTTCCCCATTTAAAGATTAATCAGAAGAGGCTGGGCTCTTTAATTCTGTCATTTGTATATTTAATGGGCTGCTGCAGAATCTATGGGTGTAATTAGCTAGCTGCCGCGCTCTCATTAATACGCCAGGCTCTGATTAATGCCAGCACAGAGCTAACATGACTGGAGTTATTCAGGTTATGTTGTGTAGATGATTGCACACAACCTCCACTGTTTACTGAGACAGAGAGAGGAGAAACAATACAGTAACACGTGAAACAATACTACCTAATAAATAAGACTATGCTTAAAACTGTAAATGGATGAATATTGCAGCTTGTTAATGTTACATATTGTGGAATACAACATAAATCCTCTTTGTTCGCTTAGACAGAGAGAGAGAGAGAGAGGGGAACAGTGCATTAAGTATGAACAATAAACTCCATTTAAAACAGTCCTTAATCATTTTTAATTTACAAAAGACTCAATTTAAACAATATAATTCTCTCACTTAACAACTCTAGAGTTGATGGTGTGAGTATAATTGGTTTTATGTACTTGTAGGTCATAAAATGGATTCTTCACAGTACATTAAGTAATATATCACTCATGAAAAAAACTTTCAGATTTGGACACAACAGCACTGTGAAACAACACATGTTATGTTTACTGACAAAGGTCTCTGAAAGCATGTTTATTATGGATTATACATGTCCTGTTTTTCATCACTAGCTGTGAAGCCTAAGAATGGTGATGTTGTTTGGTCAGTATGTTGTTCAGTCAGTCAATCTTTGCCCCAGAGCAGGATGACTCTAATGGCCATGGCCAATGAAATGTGGTGTGGATATTCATGGTCCCTGGCCAAAATTTCCGCTGCTGCACAAGAAATATCTAACGTAATGAGCACATTGTGATCACATTTATGCTCCCCTGAGGATGGTCCTATAATCTATTCGATTGTTGAACACATTTGTCCTCCCATGGGGACTCACACTTGATTTCAATCGCCCAGTGGAGTTCCTTCGGTGCAATTTCAGGCACTTCTGCTCTTTCCACTACTGATCAGCAGCAGAGAAAAGCAGCATTGTTGGTATGATTACGTCATTTTGGCATTGTAGGGCGTAATGAGCGTTGCCTCCATGTTCCACTAGCAAGGCTCAAGACTTTTATTATTGTTTACTGAATTTTCTTTTTAGCAATGAAAAGTGAACCCTAGTAATTTTGGAAAATATTATACCAGTATTATACCAGGGAAAACAACTTTGAAAACAATGGATGTTTTAAAATAAGTTAATTATATAGGAAATCAAATTTAAATATAATTAATTGACTAGGTTGTCTTTACTTCTTTACAATCAGGTATTTGTCAACTTTTTAACATTTATTTTAACATTTACTGTTGTCATGTGTAGTACTTGAGCATGTATGTTTCTGTGAGGCTTTGGCGTGCACTCTCAGGCACACAAGTGCATGCTAGTGTTTGTGTGTGTGCATGTGTGTGCTTGCATGTACTCTGCATGTGTAACAGAGACACCTGTCATGATGTGTGCTCAGGTTTGTCTGTTGATGGCTCCAAAGTGGTTGTCAGTGTGAAGTGGCACAAGTCCTGTGGGGAAATCTGAAGGAAGTAATGCTGAGCACGAGAAGTGTCACTTAGATGCTGTTTATTTGGACCAAACACCTTGGCCAAGCATGTGTTGACAGCCTGTCCCTCCCTATTGCACAGACCCATACAAACATACTGTACATTATATCCAAACACCAACAGTTGTCTATTGTTACCTTACATGCATCTCTCTAAGTTATTATAACAACATACTGTATAGGATACAAAATGCTAAATTCTCTGTAAAACTAAGACCAGTACAGGACATGCTTTATACATGCATATATACAGATACATTAATAATCACATTGACCTCTCTGCCTTTGCAAATAAGGTCAGAAGAACTATTTCAACTATCCTTAACACCATTTATTACTGTTTGGCAACTGTGGGTCTTGGATTGGACCTTTTGAATAATTCATCCAAAGTGGTTTCCCTCTAAACACAGCATGACATGAGTAAATTCACATTCTGGAGTACTGGGTCCATCTGAAGACAGTGGAAAGAAGCACAATGCATTGCAGCAAGTATATGAAGATATACCAGGATATAATGCATCATCATTCTGTATTTAATGTCTCTGACCATTGCGCACAGCTGTCTTGTCATAGTCATGCTGCTTCTCTACTGTCAAATCCTATGAGTGTGTGCCTGTCCCCTGTGTACAAGACTAGTTTGTGTGTATGTATGTATGTGTGATAGAATATGTACCTTCCAATGTTCACATCCACTATAGAAAGCACAGTTTGATGTTATCTGCAGTCTGTTTTTCAATGGATAACTGTTTGCACCAGAGTTAGAATGGTAAAAAAAGAGGGAGGAAAGTAGGAGCAGAGTTGGGAGTGAAAAGAGATGAAAAGAAAATGCAAGGAGAGAAAACATTCAGATGAGGCAATAGGTGGAGAAACGGAGAATGGAAAGGTCAAGAAAAAGAAGAGGAAGGTTAAAAGCGTAGGGAAGAAAGAAAGGAAGGTATGAGAGATCAGGAGCATGACACAGAGGGAAGGTTAAAGGTGGATAATGTAATGTCAGGTATCTGTCATGACTTCACTCATCTCTGTGGTGACAAGGTCATGAATGTAAATGACAGACGCCTGCTTGATGTACAGAATACAAGTCCAATGTAAAGAACATCTTTGTCTTGTCTTAGCTGTATACTACTGCTACAGTTATTAAATATAAAAATGTGTGGCTTGACATCCTTGTATTTCAAAGTATTTAAAACTTCTTCTTTTTTTCCCTTTTTTATTAGCTCAGTGTGAAATTTGACTTTTATGGGAAAATGGAGTGAAATGTTTTCGCTAATCTGATAGATGTAAAGAAGCTAACACCAACATTTAGGCCTATTTGGGAACTGTGGAGGCTTTTGGCTTTTTCCTGTGGATATCAATTACATACTATATCTTGTAATTTCCTGATGGTTAAAATGCTGTCTGGATCAATGAGTTAAATTGCAGAGGAGAACAGTGATTATTTCATTCCCCATCTCTCCTTGTAATGTTAATCGCGTCCAAATGGGGCTTTAGACCCTGATATGGACATGTATGATGCGTATACATTGAAATTGTCTTCCTTACTATTAGTTAGGAAGAGTCCACATCTCCATCACCACTTCTTACAAAGAGTTTAAGAGGGGGAAAAAATGGAACATATTTTTTCTGACACCTAAATATGTACTCTGACCCATGTAACTACTGCGAGGGATGTTGCTGCTTATAGATCTACAGGATGTATATCAAGAAGGGTTGACTGGATCCCCTCAAAATTGTAAAATTGTAATTGAGCATATACAAACTTGTAAAGCCATCTGAGATAAATTTGAGATTTTTGGCTATATAAATAAGAATGACTTGAATTGACTTGACGTGGGCAAGTCACCATCTGTCATATATATATATATATATATATAATATATACAGCTAGCGTAACAATAGATCAGTTACAAATAGACCCAAGGTAACAACATTGAAAAGGGATTTTTCATTCAAAATAGTGTGAAAACTGGGAACTGAAATGGCTAATCTGTATTCATTTTGAGGCCATGTAACTGTTTGACTTCTCTCCATGTTAAGTGAATTCACACACTAATTATTTTGCCAACACCAGCTTCTGATGAACCCTGGACTGCCTCCATTCAACTCCTCAGATCTTCCCACACTTCTGCTCCCTTCAGAGACAGACAGAGACGAGGAAACGCACACATACTCACAGACCCACACATAAAATCGTATGCTGTGTCGCTATGTGGATCTGGTAGTGGATTAAGATCCAATCTCTGATCCATAGTAACAAGACAAGACAGCACGCTGGATGAATTCTGCGGTGTGTGTGTGTGTGTGTGTGTTTGTGTGTGTGTGTGTTAGAAGTCCTGCTGGTCTAAGAACCCACAAGTTTCCCACATTGCTGAAGGTTTGATTCGCAGTATGCATTAACAAACGAAGCACCCCACCATTTGCAACAGAGGCAGGACCGCTGTGTTGCAATGCTACAGCAGATGCAACTATTTGGTCTGTTACTGCCCTGCTGAAAGATTAAATTATATTCCTCACATCAGATGTACATTCAGAAAGTCTGGAGGGAGAAGGAAAAAGGTTACATATATTATATTTGTGTTGATGTCTGTCAAAAATCTCAAATGGGAAGGTTTAACACTGGGACACTACAGGTCCCTAATTGAGTTACGCCCTGATAACAGCTCCCATGACTAAACCCCCAGTGGGTCCGGCAGAGTTTAAAAGGTTTAAGTGCTATTTTAAGTCTTAAAAGGGACATATTTACGTGGTTCCTCAGTTTCATTATATTGTATATGAATTGACATGATAACATTTGACATAATTAAATCTTTTGCTCTCTCTCTCTCTCTCTCTCTCACACTCACTCACACACACACACACACACACACACACACACACACACACACACACACACACACGCTACCTGTCAGGTGTTGAGTTGAGTTTCAAGACTCGGTCCCCAGATGGCCTGCTGCTCTGCGCCTTCTCTCCAGGAAATCAGGAAGAGTTCCTGGCTATTCAGATCAAAAATGGACACCCTTACTTTTTGTTTGACCCACAGGTATGTAAAAACAAATGTTTACACTTTTTAAGAAAATGTACAGATAATTCAAAACTGATGCATAATAATATAAATCAATCATATGGCTTAGTCAGGTGTCATCTCTGTGTGTTTTGCAAAGGTGCAACAAAGCTAACGGGAAGATGTCAACATCAACCAAAGTTAGCATTTATTTTTTAAAAGTAGGAGAAATTAATTACATTTTTACCTTTTAATTTAGTTTGAGTTTTACTCTTCATATTTTTTGTCGAGGGACTTGCAAATTGTATCTGCTATTCCAAAGCATCTCTATCTACCATTAAACAAACACACCTGTAATTAGCAGCGAGTGTACTTTTGTTTACAGCACCATATTTGACAGAAGAACATGCCCAAATTGTGTTGTGCTGTCCCAAGTGACCATTTAATCTAATATTGGTTTTACCATTTCATGAATAGTTTTCATCCACATTCCCTCATTTGTTTTTGTCTTTTACTTTATTTTTTCATTCTGCTCACTTTACTTACTTGCTCACCTTCACCTGTCTTTTTCTCTTTTTCTTCTGATCCACCTCTTTCTCTCTGTCTTTCTCTTTTTTTCTTCCCCGATCTCTCTCTCGCTCTCTCTTTCTCTCTGACTCTCTCCCAGTTTCTCTATCACTTGCTCTCATCTAAGAAATGTGATCTGTAGCCCCTCATTGGTTTCTGTCAGGGAGACAGGGAGAGGGGAAAAAACTTTGAAAGTGTGTCAACGTTTGAATTGGACTGCAATTAACTCATTCCCTGCAGTCACCACGCGTGAATACCAATTGCAAGCTAATTAAGCTTTGCACCCTTGCACACGCGCACACACACACACACAGCCCTGCTTCCCTTATCCGTCCATACAGACACATGTAGAGGGGTTAAAGAGTCAACGACTTCAATGATGAAAGTGATAATGGGAGATGATTACACACACTTCCATGAGGCCACCAACTAATTACACACTCAAACAAACACACACACACACTTACACTTTCCCTCCTCATCACTATCACTATCCAATACTTGTTATCAAAAAGACTTCATCAAAATGTAACCATGGGATGCATCTGTGTGTGCAGAGGGGTGTATTTAACTGTTAGATCCTTGTTGACTTGTTAATATGTGTGTCTGTGGTTATGTGTTCTGCTTGATGTGCGATGGAGTGTATGTGTGTCTTCTCCAACTGGGTTGATTCCTTTGTTTAGGCTAGTTTGGGGTAATTAACAGTGGGAGTGGTGTCACGGCTTATTAGTGTTCCCCTAGATACATATAGCTGGGCCCATTACTTCTCCCTATTAGCCTGTTGAGCTAGCCTAATGGGATTACTAGTGCAGGGGGGGTAATTTAGCATGACACAGGAAAGTGATATGCTCATAAATATGTGCACATGTGAGCTGCCACACACACACACACACACACACATAAAGTACATCGAAGCACATGAGCACTCAAAAACATTTCCTTTCACATGTAGAAGAGATGGACCAAAGCATTGGAGTTAACTTACTGTCACACACACAGATACAGTTTACTCTATTGATGCAGGTGAGTAGTGTTTTATGGACCACTTGCTACCTTCATATACAGAGGTATATGTAGCTACTGCTAACTACAGTGTCTGCCACAGGCTGTAATACTATAATACACATGTACCACGCATAACAGACTCTAACAGAAACTAGTTTGTCACTGTCTGTTAAATGCATGGTTGAAGTGTTTAGTGTTAGTTTATTGTGGAATGAAGGTCAAGATCATTATAAAAAGATTTTTCATTTATGTCCACTGATGAGGACCTGGACTAAGACTGAAATATGTTATATTGAAATACCATTACAAGAATGCAGAAAACAGAAATCAGGTGGAAGACACAGCCTCAGTGGAGACAGTGAGAGAGAAGGAAACAGAGATCTGAATGTCATCTGATGTAGGAGTGACAAACCACTTTGTGTAGCAATTGCCTTCATACACACAAATGCACAAGCACACACACACCTTCTTAAACATATGCATTTTTGTTCATTCTGTCTGCCTCTTACATGTATACAGGATATGTTCACACACACATAGATATGCTCACATTCTGTAACGGGCTGCCAAATATAACCGGGAAAGCCACATGGGCAGCACTTTGGATAAGTGCTATTTATTTGGTGTGTGTGTGTCTCATACAACAGTGGACACACACTTTAGTCGAGTGCAGGCTACAGGGACGACACCACCATCATCAGTGGGTCTTTGCTAATGTGAAGGCACCTCAGCAGTAGTTTCTGGGAGAGTTGAGTGTTAGTTGCATCCACTGCCGGTATCTCCCAGGCAAGGAGGGATTCATTCGGGTGTGTTTGTGTGTACGTGTAAAAGAGAGAGAGAGAGAGAGAAAGCAGAAGAGAGACTCCTCCCATGTTGTCTTGTTAAGTAGAGCTGTCTAGCAATGGTAGTAAAGATGTCGGAGGCTGATATACTCTGGCATTCATACATTTATTGATCTCATCATTAAATCTTCATCACTGTGTGTGTGTGTGTGTCTGTGTGGATATATGTTGTCAGTGTGTTTGTGTGAGTGTTACTCTTGTTTTACTACATTACTCTCTGCCTACTTGCTAAAAGCTGATCACAACAATGATGTCATACTTAATAGGTAGCAAAAAGCCCTGTAACAACACTTTGATGATTATATGTGCATGTTCGTGTCCTTTTTGATGGTGGTGTGTGTACGATGTGTGTCATCGATCCTTAATGTCTAACCTTGTTCGCACAACAGGGGGATAGAGAGGCGATAATTTAAAATGTTACAAAGTAAGCATGTTAAAGTATTTCTGATTCTGATTCTGATGTTTGATTGCACTGGGATTTGAAAAGTGGTCTCTTTTGAGCCAGAGGTCACGGATTTACTTTAGCCATTACTGCAAGACACATATATGCAAGACCTGGTCAGAGTTAGGATACAAATATAAGTCAATAAATGTATATGTGTTTAAATTCTTGCCGCTTTTGTGGGTTTGTGTGTGTTTGTGTGTGTAGGGCTCAGTGGTGGCTGTGAGTGTACAGGGTGATGGAGGGCGCCGCTACAATGATGGACAATGGCACAGCATCATAGCAACAAGGCGAGGGGCCGTGGGAACAATCGTTGTAAACAATCAATACAGAGGTAACTCTTCTCATATTCATACTGACCACTGTGCGTATCTGCTCGGTGTGTGAGTGTAAATGCCAGTGTATTTATACTTGTCTATGCATGCGAGGATGTTCACATGTTCTTGGATGTGAGTAGTGGGAGACTGACTATGTGTGTGTATGTGTATTTCTGTGTATGGAAATACCCCAGCTCCACATGCAGGTATTAGCCAGGTTAATCCCAGCTACTCTGTGTCTGATGAGAAAAAAAAACTGCCTCACACACACGCAGAAACACAGTTACGTTGTTCTCAAAAATCTTATTCATTGTCTTTCTTTCTGGGTAAATCTGGACAGAAACTGCATGAGCATAACCCGTCTCTGAACTAGTCTCACACCTCTGCTCTCTCTCTCTTTTTGTTTACCCCCTCTCTCTTATATTGTCCTTCCCTTTATTCTAATGTTTCCCACACTTTTTTGTTCCATAAATGCTGATTTCATATGTTCTCTTACCCTCCCTTCATGCCACACTTATGCTTTGCCCCACCACATTTATATGAAACACCACCATCCTACCTCCGCCACCACCAGGAAGTGCGTCAGCCTCCAGCGGCAGCACCATTATTGGCGAGAACACGGGGGTTTTCATTGGAGGGCTGCCGGAAGACTTTACTTTGCTAAGAGAGGATTCAGGTAAGTCCATCGTCACCCACTCTCTTTTAATTATTATTATGTGTTATTGTTTATAATTACATTTAAATGATTGTGATACATTTTGGCTTGGTTATTTAATTTCATTTTATATACTTTATTGATTCTCCAAGGAGGAAATGATATTTGCCAAAATTCTCTCCACTCTTTTCCAGGATTACATAGGAGTTTTCTATCCTCCCTAAGTATAGTTTAGGGAGGGATATAAACCTTTTAAATTGTCCTGGTTGAGGTGCATCCTCACTACAACCAGACCAACTTACTGCCTTCAAAAAAAGATTGTCACCATTCTCATATGTTATGATAAGCACTGGATGGCAGTTGCCACTGGGCAGTTTGGAAGCATGGGGTGACAGTGGTGGTATATATTCTTGTCTGTCTCACCAGGTGATGCCCGGCTAGTGCGACAGGGTTTCTCTGGTTGCCTCAGAGATGTGAGTTTTAAGGTGACTGACAGCCCCTCAGAGAAATGGAAATCTCTGGACTGGGCAAAAGCCACTAAGAAGGTGGCAGTGTATGAAAGCTGGGAAGGATGCCCCATTCAAACTGTGGATGGAGCCCATTTTCTGGGTCACGGTAGGATCTTATTGATTGTTGTTGATAATATAAATGGTTATGATGATTTTTTGTTAAATGTACTCCCTTGTTTCACAAGAACAATGTACACTGACATTACTACATGTTACAGAGATTTATGCCCATTTAGGGTGAAACAATGAAGTGTACATGGTAGCACAATAGTTCATAATGAGATCTAGAAACACGACATGCAACAGGGTATTAGCATTGCAGAGAAATAATTTTCTTTCATGAGCAAGCTGTGTTCAGATACTTCAAGTGGATTTTTAGTGTCCCTAATACACTGCCAACACTGTATATCTTAATAAGATGCTTGCTGCTGATGTTGGTGGTAATGAGGTTGTTGTTTCATGTTGATAAATATGATGATGATAAGTTAATTGGTCTCAGTGTGAAAGATCAGGTTCATCAGTGTACATTTCATCCATTATTGATTTGTAAAAGGGCCTACTCATCCAATCTTTTATTTGTCTGTCACTTTTGAATATATGACAAACATTTTAACCTTAAACATGTCACACATTTTAAGTGTGACTCAAACTTTATTTTCAGAAAGAAAAGGGTACATGGCATGTTGTTGGTAATTATATCCTCCTTGTTTCAGGTTACTTGGAGATGGGTAGAGATGTATTCAGTGGAGGACAGGACTTTGACATTTCTATGGATTTCAGAACAGACCAGCTCAATGCACTTTTGCTCTTTACATACAACACACAAACTGAAGACTACATGCTGGTAAGGAGCACAGACAAATTTCAAATAATTGTTTAATTATTGAAAATACACAAATAATACATGACAAAGAATTAGCTTTTAATATTTTGTTAATTGGTGTGTATCTTTAGGTGGAGCTGGAAGCCGGTCTTATGTCCTTCGTTCTCGCCTCTGAAGGTCATGTGACTGAACTCAGCATGTGGGTGGGGCTTAGTTACTGTGATGGAGACTGGAAACAGCTTTCATTGGCAAAACGTGGCTTGCTTATCTCTGCTGCAGTCGATGACTGGGCAGAGGACACAATGGGAGTGGGCGGGGCAGTGAGGCTGAGAGTTGATTCGCCATTATACTTGGGGGGCGTGCCCACGGAGCTCATACATCCTGCTCTGGACCGCCAAAGTCACAAACACGGTGAGATATACAGTATGTACGCACAGAAATAGCATTAGCTTGTGATTGGTACAGTATACAATACACAGGCAGGGCAGCTAAACTTTTGGTTTCCTTGACATCATAAACAGTTTTATGCAGCTGGTCTAACATGGCATTTACTTGTTTTTTGGTTTTCATCAATGGAGTTAAACAAGTGAGAGTATAGGTACTTGCAGGTCATGTTTGCTTCGACTGTAACTCCTCTATCTGGCCAGGGCAGCATTAAATGAACCAACCAGGAGGATGCTTATGATGCTTATTTAAACTATTTAGACAAGCATCTCACAAAGTTTTCAGAAAGATGTACTCTTCTCACATTCTCCTCCTCTTCTCTGTTGTCTCCTCTTTTTCTCTCAATCTCCTTTTCTTTTTTCTTTCCTTCTACTCTCTTTCTCTTTCACAGGCCTAGGAGGTTGCATAAGGGGTCTTACCATACGAAGTGATGAAACAAACCCTCCAGTCAGTGAAAGTGTTAATCTCTCTGTTGCCCGACGTTCTGTCAGAGTCTACTTAGACGGCTGTCCCACCAGTGAAAGCCGGTACAACTGCAGAGGAAACGATTCAGTGTTGGTGTATAGTGGGAGGAAGACACAAGCCACGGATTACAGTCTACAGCCTTTCACTGGTAACGATGCACAGTATACACATACATAACTGCACTAATACAGAGACACCTCTGGCACACTAGACCCTCCTCAGACATCAAACAAACAATACAAAGAACATGGCATTGATGCTCTAGTCTCTGTCGCAACAGCCAGTTTAAAAAAACGGCATTCAATCAAAGGAGCACACAAGTCCATTTCCAATCAGCAATCAAGCTTATTACTAAAGGGAAATTATAAATAATTATAAGAATTATAAAAGTATAGTATTTACCAGTAGGAGAAGGATGTGCTTTCTTTTTTTCTTTTCAGATGAGTTTGTATTCCTCAGCTCCTGGCAATAATGTGTGCATCAGACTTATCTGATTTAAGGTCATACTGGGGATATTACTTTGCTCCAACATTTTTTGACAGACATAGAGGTGACTACGAGCTAACAATCCAAGAAATCCCGTTTTATTTATATATATTAGGGCAGGGCAGTTGATCAAAAAGTAACCTAACCAACATTATGGCTCTCTCACTGATCAAATTTAAGTCATATCAATATGTTCAATAAATGAATTCCTTCAAACAGGCTGCCACCTTCCCCTTAAGTGCAACAGAGAATCTCTGTTGGAGTGAAATAACAGAAGCCATGAAAGTCATTCAGATCTAGTGGTACTGTTATTTATTTTGATTTTAATTCTCATAATCCATGATTTTCAGTTTATTGTTCAGTACAAACTGTGGGGATGGAGAATCTTGTGCACAGGTGTATTTAATCGACTATTGTTTATTAATCATCACAGAGGTAAATGTGACAATCGCGGTATTGTTTTTTTTGGTGTTACAGACATGTGATGCATCTCTTTTGTTCAGATTTTTCAAATATATTTTCTTTTAATGTAAGAAATCTGTATCTCCCCTGTTCCATGTGCATCCCAAACCCCTCCTCCAATCTGCAAACACACACAAACATACCTTTCAAGAGTACTTGTACAGATTTGTGGCCTTGGCTGCTGGAGGTTGGGCAACAGGACCTTGGCAGAGAGGACGCAGCCGAAGCAAAGGTAAAATACATACTGATACGTTCTAAAAGTATGAGAGAGTGACAAGGCTCTTTAGTATTCCCAAGCCTCAGGTTTTAGCATGCTGTGTGTTTGTGTTCCTCTTTACATGTTATATATGTTTGTTCAATGTACTGTGTAATCTTAGCATTTAATTTACAAAGTCACTATCAAAATGTACGATTTTGTCCAGATTGACTGAAACATGTTTTACTCTGATGCATTTTGGCACGGTCGACAAGGCGTAAATATTCCCTCAGGTTGACTTTGTTCTATAGTGTTCCTCTTTGTTCTAAAGAGATTTTGGATGTAAAATCACTGCTATGTCGTACAGTATGTGAGACTTATCCAAAGCCAGTGATATTACATGTGCCAGACGGTATGAGAGATTGATAAGGCCTCTATAAAGGGCATCCCAGTAAAAGGCTGTTAACCCAGAATGGCCTGTGTGGTCCCTTGTGTAATATAAAGCTGCTCGTTAGTAGTGAACGATACACTGGTAGGTCTCAGTATACCACGCTATGACCAGAGAGGAATGAAGGAAAGGGAGGGAGGAAGTGCTAAAAACATTAAGAACTGAGGGAAAAGGAGGAGGATGGAGGACACGGACTGAGAGGAAAGGTGGGAGGAAGTAAAAAAGAGTCAAAAAAAGGAAAGATGCAAGGTGAGCGGGTAATGAAAGAAAGAAGAAAAGGATAGACAAAAAGACGCATGAATAGACGTAAGAATAGCTGAAGTGAAGAAAGATGGTGAGAAAATTGTAAGGTAAAAAGGAGTTAATGACTGACAGAAGAAAAACAAAAAAGGTCGCAGGAGATAGAGCATGAAGCAGCTCCTCAACGGTGCACTATTTTATGACTTAATACACTGTAAATTCCTGTGCAAAACCAAGCACAGCCGGCTGGAATGAATGAGCGAGATTAAGGAGATGAAAGATAGACAGAATGTAAATTTATAGCTTACAAGCTGTTTATAAATGCTGTTTGCTACACAAAAGTATGTCTGCCAGGCTGCATCTTTGACTGTTTTAAGAGTTTGCACAGACAGCCAGTCATCTCTGTCCAGGATAAGAGAGGGAGGGGCCGGGTGCGAAGTTGGATGGAAGGATGGATGGAGGCAGAAAATGAAGGTGGTTGTGAGGCGGTTAGAGAGAGAGAGGAAGGGAGGGAGGGGGCAGAGGAGCTGGACCATCCTGAACTACTGAGGGTGTTAGAGAGAGAAAGATGGGGAGTGCTAGAGAGAAGGAGGGAGGCTGATTGCTGTGAAATATAGCCCAGAATGAATGGCTGGCTATATTAAATCAGTGCTGAAAAAGTTACTACTCTCATAAATACTATTTATGCTAATGGTGAGGTATGATTTACTGGGCCTATTAAAACACAGAGAGATGGGGGATGCTTTTTCTTTAACCTCATGTGCTTTCAACTTGTTGTTCTGCTTTTTCTTTCTCTATTTTCCCCTTTTTTTTGCTTTTGTTATTTTTCTTTTGACATTTCCTCTTCCTGACCTAATGTAATTCTTTTATTTTTCTTTCTTCCGTTCTTTTGTCTTTATTATGTATTGCTTAGTGTAATTGTGGGATGTGGTTATTGCTGCTTATACTTATTTACTCTTCTGTCTTGATCCACAGTATTCTTCTCTTCACAGTGTCCTCTCATTTGTCCCCCTCTCTCTCTCTCTCTCTCTCTTTAGTACCCAGGTCTGTACCACCTCCTACCACAGTGCAGAGCTCAAATGGCTTCAGTGCCAAGGTGAGCTGGGTGCCACCCACTGGTGACATCACAGGGCTGATTGACAGATATGAGTTGAAGGCCTACAATAGAGACCAGCCAGAAGTACCACCCATCAAAGCCACGTACCTGGCTAATGGAAATTTCACAGGTAAAACACACACAAACGTTTGATAGTTTACATGTACATGTAGTACATATATTAAACATACATTCAGTTCAGTGATGCCGCCAATGAGGGAAATTTAACTTAACTTGTTGCCGTTGTCCTATTTAACTTATTGTAGCTGGTTTCCTGCCACCTTCTTGTGAGGCCTGAAAGGGTATTTTGGCACTTTGTGAAAACACATTCATGCTGCCTTTTTCACTCACTTCTGTCTCTCATACAAACACACACACACTGTCCCAGGCAACCCTGTTAATGTCTCCTTGGCAAGTCCCCAGCTTTAGGAGACTGTCTCCATTTGGAATAAGACATTCAGGACTACCCCAATGATGTCATACCCTGGCATCGCTCCTTCTCTCTCTCTCTCTCTCTCTCTCTCTCTCTCTCTCTCTTTCTCTCTCTGTTGCTCACTTTTCTATCTTCCCTCACTTCATCTTTTATGATGATGATGATGTCTGCGTCCGCTGCTGCTATTCGTCCCTCCTCTCATCCACTCTGCCATGTCTCCAGGCAAATATGAAGATGAGCTCTGTCCCCGTCTTTCTCAGTGTCTCTCTCGCTGCTCCCCATTCCCTCCCTCTCTCTTTGCCAGACATTAAGTCCACCGTGATAAGGCTTCTTGTTAATTTATGATGGCCTCGACACCTGACTGCAGAATTACACCAACGGCTAAAAAACACAGAAAGCAAATGAGGGTGTAATGACAGCGAAGTGGGGCCCTGGCCCCTAATTGAATTAAAAGACATGGGTAACAGAGAGAGAGAGAGAGAGAGAGAGAGAGAGACAAGTAGAGGGTGACTGGACACAGAGGGTGAGGAGAGTTGGAGGGAGTGGAAGAGAAGAGAAGGGGGGTGTAAAAGAGTGACTTAAGAAATACGGAAAGGAGTGAAGAGGGCAGAGACGGCTAGGACAAAAAACATCAGAGAGACGACTGAAGCGTTACAATTAGAATAGACTCTCGTTGTTTGCCAAACGCAGTAAGTTTGCTTAGCAACAGTGGCGCATAGAAACAAGTAAAGCATTTAAATTGCACTATTGAAGAACATTGATGCATACTTCACTAAAAGGCATTTAGCCATGTAGCCAGGGTTGGCACAAAGTAGTGTTTACATAGATTCACATCTTTTCAACTGTAACTTAAAACAGTACTTACAACATGCCCGTGTACATGTAATGTACATTACAAAAATGCATCGTAAGGTTCAGCCAAAGCTAATATGAGGTACTACCTCAGCAGTGTGAGTTAGACACAAAGTAGAGCCAAAGTCCCTCTGTCTGTGTTCTCTGCCTCAGTCCGTTATGTTCATGCTCTCCTCTCCAGGTGTGCTGCCAGGCCTCACTCCATCCACTCGATACGTTATCACTGTAAGTGCCTGTAGTCCTGTTGGCTGCACTGAGAGTCTTCATAATGACAGTGGTGATGATAATGATTTGAGATCGAGCCTCACAACCCCGGAGGAAGGTAAGGTTGTAGAGCACAAATGCAGATACAGTATACAGATATATACATACACCCATGAACAGAACTTCTGTCTTTCTCTATCCCTTACCAGTAGCATTCATTTATGACTGTGCATCTGGACACACACACAGACACACTTCCAAACACATTCAGAAACTCTCATCCTGTCTTCTCAGTGATGGAGATTTTTAGCTCTTAAGAGGACGGAAGAGGAGAGGCAAGACAAGAAAGAGGGACAAGTCGGAATGAAATAAACACGAGCAGAGAAGGGAGAAGATGTAAGATGGCTGGATAGAGCAAGACACAAGATGATAAAAGAATAAAGCACATTGCAAGTGAAAGGCAGATAGTACAGAGTAATATTTTTCTCATCTGGGAGGTCATGGAGGGAAGATTACATGTATAAGGAAAGAGGAAGTGGAAGAGGAACATAGAGATTTTTCTTCATATGTTAGTCGCTACATTAATCTGTGTTGGACTAACTGGCCTTCTTGGGGAGATAATGTGACGGCAGGGGTCAGTGCAGAGACAGCAAAAATCAATCTGAAGTAAAAGAAAAAAAACAGATTACTGTATTGATTCTCACTGAGCGCAGAGTTAAGACACTGAACCATGTTACAAAGACTGGAGACGTAACTTATTTATAACTCTGTTTTGCCAAAGTCTATTTTTCAAACGCACAAAACCTCATATGGGCACATTTTTACTCACTTTTCCATGAGCACAGGCACATTTTTTTCACCTTCTCCACTAGATCAAGGGAAAATAAATTCAGAAAACTGTCCTTTTCTTCTTATAGATCTGTGACATCAGATATTATAGAATAATAAACTCTATAAAATTGTGACTCACCAGAGTTTATTTCATTGTTTAGTTTAAGGTATATGCCTTTTGATATAGTAAGATTTTAATGTTGATAATATTATATACTATACATAAACAAATATTTTTATTTTCCTACAATTTCAGCTCCAGATGCTGTCTCTCCTCCAGCTGCAGTCTCATCCCCCTCAGCTCTCTATGTTACCTGGGAACCTCCAGCAAGGTAATAACATGATACATAGTCTCATCTACCTGTCTCACATCCAACTTTGTTGGTCATTATGTTGTTTATGTGTTAAGTTGTAAGTTGTTACATAAGTAAGTACAGACCTGATCTTCTGTCATGTTATTATAAATGTCTTTTCTGACCTACTACTTTATGTGAGGTAAAGATACATACAGTATTTTAGTGAATTAACTTGTACATAAAACAAACATAATGTTGAATGATAATGACAGTCATATCTGCTTTTGTGTAGCATACATATTTTATTTTCACCCTGAATAAAGATGCCCTGATTGAATCAAAACATCAAAATAGTCTATGTTAAATTTAATATAATAATATCACCCTCATGTAAGTTTTTTGTTCCAATGATAGGCCCAATGGAGGCATTACTGAGTACCTCCTCTATCACAACAACCAAATGGTCTACCGGGGGAAAGACAGACAACACAACATCACTGGTAAAGAGGAGAGAGTGTGTGTGTGTGTGTGTGTGTGTGTGTGTGTGTGTGTGTGTGAGAGAGAGAGAGAGTGTGTGAGAGTGTGACTGGAGGGATGGGGCCTCAGTGTAAAGAGAAGGGGAAGAGCGAAGAAAAGCAAAGTGGAGTGGGGGATTAGCATTTGAAAGAGGAAAGAGCATCCCAGTTCTTACCAGGGGAATAGCACTTTGAAAAAGAACGCTAAATACACACACATGAAAATGAAGCAGTGGAGAAACAAAGAACACTAAACATTAGCGCACATGCATGCACACAGTTTGCTTTGAAAGCTTCCACTAAAGAGACTAAAAGTAGGTACGAAACACATGTCACACCACTGAGACTAGAGTGCTGCACCAGGATGCAAATAGATACACACAGACTGAGGAACGCAAACACACACACACACACACACGTATGCACGCACATACAGTATAAGACATACTCTCCATGAAAGATGCGCACACATACAGTATGCAGGGATAGACACAGACTCGCATAGACAGGAGAGTCATCCTGTATGACATTTTATATGAGCAATAGAATAGATTATCACTCATTTTGATTTTACACACACACACTCACATGGCGGGCAAAACATCACACTGCCCACTGTATGTGTGTGTCTTTGTAAGTTAATGAATGCATGATAGCACATATTACCCATGCTGGGTTAATAATACCGAGTGTCTGATGTTCACAGTGATTGGAAGGATTATGGACGTAGTAATTATACAGTATGTGCAAGAATAGATCGTATTACAGAGGGTGAGATTGCAACATTGAGACAGATGGAGAATAGTTTTCAGGCAAAGATAGACACTGAAAAAGAAACAATGATTAAGAAACAGAGCTAAAAGAAAGGAGGGGGGCACAGAGGAATATTTCTGTAAAAAACATAGACAGAATTGAGGGGCCGGGGGTTAAATGAGGGTTAAATCCCCTCACAATAACAAGTTGTGAGAGCAACTTAGGTTTGTGATGTAAATCAAAGACTTGTTTTATGTATTTGAACCATAGACAGAATTGAGCCATCATTTTTGTTTGTGTCTATCTTTATTTCTTTCTCCTCTCTGTCTCTTGCTATCTTGGTGAATGTATGTGTGTGTGTGTGTGTGTGTGTGTGTGTGTGTGTTTCAGGTCTTGGTGTGTATTCCACCCATGTCTTTGTACTGAGTGCCTGCACTTCAGTGGGCTGCACCAACAGTTCACAAGTTACTATACTGACCTCTCAGCTTCCTCCTGGGCCTCTACAAGCACCAACTCTTACCCTGCTTGACTCGCGGACTATTCTGGTGGAGTAAGTGCGTGCCCACATACACACCCACACCCACAAACACTTAGCTGGGCTCCGCATGACACACCTGATGGCACTGTATATGTAAAGAAAGTTCACTAAAGCCATTTGATTTATTTACTTGTATTCTGTAACTGTGTGTATACTGTGTATACTGTACACATACCATCTATGTGTGTGTCATTGTTTTTAGCAAACCATTTACTCAGAGAGAAAGTGAGTATTCACTGTTTCATCACTGGTAAGAATAAAAGTAATTCAAGGTATATTATAGGTTTTCATTTGTATTTCATATGTTGTGTGAAATACAGAGAGAGAGAAGGAGGGTGAGACCGAGCCAGTGACCTTCTGCAGTTGTGTTTACCATGCAGAATATTCTTCTGCACTTGACCTTTCACCTCTAGAGGGAGGGGACAGAGGAAGATAGATCTCTGCACTTTTTCCATCATGTTCATGTGCAAATGTTCTTGGTTTGTGTGTGTGTGTGTGTGTGTGTGTGTGTATATAAGAGTCAATCTGCGTGAAAGCCATTAGTGTCCTGACTGTCACTTACAGTGGGACTCACCGCAGGAGGGCACAGTGCCACTCATACGCGCGCACACACATGCACACATACACAGAGGGTGAGTGAGAGGATGGAGAAGGAGTAATATGAAGGCACACAGTGTCTGAGAGGGTAAATGGTGAGTGTGTGTGGTTAAGATGTGATGATCTTGGAAATGCTTTGATTGTCTTGGATAAGCAGTGCTCAACTGTACTGAATGTCGTGTACAGTAGGAGTGGTTTAGTGACAAAGAGGCATTGAACCGTTGGACCTCATTCATGAGTACTTCCCCTTCTCTTAAATTTACTCAGAATGATTTAAAAAGACAGAAAATTGATAATACCCCATGCCTGATTCGCAACTTGCACAGGCCACTGATTTCCTCTTATTTACCTGACATCAGGATTGATCCTAAATTAAATGTGTGTTAAAGTGATGCAAATTGCCATCAGAGGAAATGGGAACACTGGGAAAGCAAAAACAGAGAAATCAACATGCTGAGGTAAACTAATGTTTGAAAAATTAGTATTATTTATTGCTAACCCTATTAACCAGAGTCAGTTGTGTTTCTACGGAGCCACAAAACATAGTTAGGATTTATGCGTATCAGTTTACCTGTGGTTCTGACCACACGTTCATTTTCCTCTTACTCAGAATCTTAGGAAATAAAATATATTGACAATATTTTTTCACAAAGGGTCTTAATTTGTACTTATGCACCAGTTGACGGCATGAAAAACAAATGACTAGGTGTAATACATCATCCATGAGAGTACTGCTGTCTGCAGAACAGGGATATGTATCATACCCTGAGCCTTTAAAATGTTTTTCAGCTATATATTCACCAGGTGTGGGAAGGCTGCGTATTGCCTTGTTAGCACATTGGTAATAGGCTGAGGTTGAGAGATCATACTTGGTCAATACCTCTCTATTGTGTCTGTGAGAAAAGCTGAGAAAGACAGAGAGAGAAAGACAGCACAACTGTGGAAAAATGTGAAGGAAATGTAAGAAATGTTTAAAAAGAAAGTGAGATAGTGTGTGTGTGTGTGTGTGTGTGTGTGTGTGAGAGAGAGAGAGAGAGAGAGAGGGTGAGAGACTGTGAGAAAGGTTGAGGGAGGCTGCAGGATGCCAACAAAACAATATCAGCAGATTTATTCCCCGACCTCACCTCGCAGTACCTGCCACAAACACATTCACACACACACACGCACACACGCACACACACACACACACACACACCAGCAGATACAGCTGCAAAAATACCCACACTGTCAGAAATTGTGTCACAAATACATAGAAAACCTGATGGGACACATGACGTATTGAGAGGTAAAATCAACTATACCTATCTTAACTAAAACAATCCTATTTGTTTTATATTCCGGTTTGTATTCTTTTTCTCAGTTTTATTTCCAATCTTCAATACTTTAATGTGTTGTTTGTGATTATTTGATGGCACCAATGCTGTTTTGTTGAGTGGGCAATGTAGAGAACAGTAGGAAAGATTGGAAAGAGGGAAGATGCAGAATTTGAACCTACTGCATCTCAAGTGCATGGTTTTCAATTTAACCCCTCTGTTCATCTGTGTGTTTCATAACACACTTTTAAAACCAATGGTTTTCTAAAAACCATTACCGCAGTGAATTATGACACAGATTATTACAACTCCCCTTTGATTTAGTTTTTCAAAAGTGGACATACATCACACTGCCAATCGACAGCATATAAATCTTATTATAAATGTGATAGATTAGCCACAGTGGCTAATTGTGTGCTAACACACACTCATCAGTCATTCAAAAACTGGCTTTTAATGGGAGGAACCAAGAAGGGAATCCATCACTTTTTAAAATGGCCTCCCTCTGCTACCATGCCAGGAGGGTTGAGTTACTCTCAGGGATTTGTGAGAATTGCAGAACTATTTATAAAACATGTTTTAGTGCTCCTTTATTTAGGAATTATGTATTTGCTATGATATTCTCAAAATCTTAGGGAAAAAAGTGGATCAAGGTCCATCATTTATAAAACACGTGTGTAAATCCCTGTTTAAAAATAGTATTACTATAGAAATGTATTTTTCAAAGTTAGGATGAAATGAAATAAACAACCCGGCCCCTTCACAAACAGTTACCTCTCATTTTCTCATGACTGCACAACTTTTTACATGCTTCAAAATCTCTTCAACAACATCAACAGACACAAATCACTTCACATTTAAAAGGAGAGTAGATAGATGCTGATCATCCAGACACATTCAGCAGCTCCCACAATCCCTCATTAGAATACATAAAAAACAACAACAGTAGTTTAGCAATAATGAAGCATACAAAACATTGTTGTTCTTCAGGGAAGTTAAGTGTGCATAGCAAAGATTAGGTTCATACTTTCTTTCACATTTTGTAATGGATAGTCAACTTGTTTCTATTTATAAATACTCTCTTGTCTCTTGTCCTCTCCCTCTCTCTCTCTCTGTTGGGGATGACCTTCCTGTCTAAATATAGAAAAGGAGACACCTCTACCTTACAAAGGAAACTGTGTGTACAGTTTACGTGTGTGTGTCGTGTCTAAGAAACCTTAGCTCTCAGCATTGTGTTTCCATCTGCAAATAGATGGAAACACAATGAGAAAGGCACACACGTGTGTGTGTGTGTGTGTGTGTGTGCACACTCTCACGCACAGATACACAAACAGAAATCTGGTGCAGTCATAGGACAAAAGGACTGCCAAGGAAGCCCACAGATACATTTTTGTTTTGTCTCTCTTACAATCATATTTTGATCTTTAGTCTTAATGGTGCCGTTGTATAATAAATACCTGTGCACTATACCATCAATATATACACATTGTTTTTTTTTAGAAATAGTAGAATATTTAGTTCTGCATAATAAACAGTCAGTTAACACGTGCAACCAATGACATTCAAGCAGTTCTGGTAACATCTTAATATACAGTATATTTAAAAGTAGCTGTCAGTGACGGTTATTTTTGAATGATATATTAGTATATAATTAAATGTGAAATTTTAAATGTGTAAAAATATATATATATATATTATATATCAGGCTGTTTAACTGTAGTTAACTGTAGTTAAACAGGAAAAACTTTCTTTGTAGTTTTGGTGTCTTCAGAGAAATGTTGTGACTAAAAAGATGAAATAACACCAGCCTTATTTTGAATCTGTAAATTAACTTGACACTACTGCTATATGAAAAATATAGTGGAATAAAAAGTCAAATGTTTCCCCCTGAAATGCAGTAAAGGTGTCTCACTGAAAAGCTCTTAGAAAATGGGATATTAAAGTAATGCTCTGGTCCCTGAAATCTGAACTTAAGTACAGAGCTGTAGTAAATGTACTTCGTTACGTCCATCTCTGCTGGTTCTTCTCTCCCTCTCCAGGTGGTCACGTCCCTCTCAGGTCAATGGCGCTTTGGAGTTGTATTCCATCTTCCTGACACATGATGGTGCAGAGCCGGTGCTCGCCTATAACAGCTCAGAACTTTTTGAAGACCACACACTCCGCAACTTAACCCCCGGAACAGCTTACACCATCACACTCGCTGTGAGTCCCTCACTCTGTCACATCACTTTTTTGATTTGCATCATCACATTAATCCATACATTAATGTGTGTGTGTGTGTGTGTGTGTGTGTGTGTGTGTGTGTTTCTTGTCAGGCCTGCACAGGAGGTGGGTGTACCTTAAGCCCTCCCAGCCAGGCGCACACTGAGGAGAGCACCCCAGAGAGTGTTCCTGCACCGCTGGTCATCCCTTTGTCCCCGCATGCACTCAACGTCAGCTGGACACCTCCTGGCACTCCAAATGGTGAGAGGACACACACTTAATCTGGCACATACAGACAGATACATAGCCAAAAACATTCAAATATACATGAACATTTATCAACAGTGACATTTAGGATGAAGAGCTAAACCCACGCAAACACATACACGCTTTGACAATGACAATGTTTTTTAATAGTTGTTTTTTAATGGAAACTGAGATAAAACATGTAGAAGAGGAGAAACATTAACAAGAATCAGGATGAGGATAACAGCATTCGAAGACCTGGACCATCGTACAGGCATCCCGTACATGTGACTGTGAAACAGGAGAACATTGTACTTTGTGAAGGGAATCAGATGAGACAGAGTTAAAACAGTTAGAGGAAAACTGGAAGAGAAACCAAAAGGAGAGGGCATGAAGGACTCAGAGAGAGAAAGAGACAAAGACAGGGGAGAGAACATACAATTTGAGACAGAGACTAACGGAGACCGGGAGTGAGAGGGCAGTGCTTCACCAAGCTCCTTTAAGTGGATGAAAAGTGCTCCCTTTTGACTGAATAGAGAACTGCAGGCTGGAAGCACACAGACTCACAGTGACTGCCTTTCTCCCTCAGTGTTCTCTACTCTTCTTACCTTCATCCTATTCACTTGCAACCAATTAAAATCCATTGCGCAGATCTGGACGTATTTCATGTGTATTAATGATGTGAATTTGAAATCCGGCTATTGGCTTGGAACCGAGTAAATAGTTAAGCTAAGTTATTTGCACTTAACTATTTTCTGTGGGCAGATGTTTTAAAGAGATTCAAAGTTGCTGACAGAAGAGTCTCCTGCACAATACAGTTTTGGAATTCGAATGCATGAATTAAAATTCAACAGTTTAGAGTTTAACTACACAATAGACTAATGTGTTTCAGTGAGAAGCAGTAAGGAGAGATTCATCATCAATCAGTACACTTCTATCTGAAATACTTCAACATTTGCAAAACCTGAAAATATTGCAAAAAGTCTAAAGCCGTAAAAAGCAAGTGCTTGCTCTGGGTCATGTCTTGCTCTCACATCGTTTCAAAATCCACATCTGTTTTTTAACTGTATTTGAATATATATCACTGATCCATTTAGTATTCAAGCATCTACAGTACAGTAATTGTTTATCTTCAATAACATTTAACCAAAACGTACACACCAGAGAACAGAACAAAGTATGTATTAAATCTAAGCGCAAAGTACACATTTTTAAAAACACCTTCAAAAGGCAATGAAACATGGGGCACCCCCATATCTTAGGGGTTAAAAAGTTGACCATGAACTGCAACCTCTCCAGTTTGAGTCCGACCAGGGTCTGTGTTGTATCTCCCGCTCCCTCATTTCTTGCCTTCAATGCCCCAAAAATACTTTCAAAGAAGGCAATGATACACATCATTATGACATTTGAATTTTGACTGTATAAAGTTATCATCACATAGCACATACATCAAACAATCAGATGTACTTGCGTCTCTTAAAGGAACATAGTTCAGTACGTCTTCAAATAGTTTAAAGAAACTTATTCTACCACATGGTATACTGAAAATATTGTATTTTCTACAAATAAAACACCAACATTAATTATCAAGAACGGCATTAACAAGTGCACATCTTATGAAACCAAATGAATTGAGTGATGAAAACCATCTGAGGATTTCCCACCCCATTTCACAGTCTCCAACATACAACGCACTGCCACATATTATCAAATGTTACTGCCATGCTCGTTAAAGTATGTGTAATTCCATAATGCGTGTGTGTGTGTAATGTGAATCGTGTGTGTTTTACGCTTAATGCCACATGAGTGCATTTCGCACCATAAACCCTGTGATGTGTGTGGATATTAGCCTGGATAAATTACTTAAAGCTTTTCTCATCTGATGACAGAAATTTATAACAAGGAGACACTTAATCATGATTACCCGATTATCTCATGCTTAAAAAGCTTTAATTTTTGCTTAAAAGGGGAGAAGAGCTCAGTGCCTTTTTTTTTTTCATTTACTCTTTTTTTTTTTCCATAAATGGACGGCAACAATGACGATGATGATGGTGATGGCTTCCAGAGGAGTGAGATTCTGTGTGTCTCTCTCTCTCTCTCTCTCTCCCCCCTTCTCCCCAATTCCGCAGGGATTTGTGGGGGATAATCCTCTCGGGGATTAGGTCGGGGCAACACGCAGACAAAGAGGGGAAATAAGCCTGTTATGCATTCGCTGCTTCATTTCCCAACCTGTCTTTATTACAACCTATACTGATATGGGCTTATTCACACACATAAGCACACAGAGACGTCCGCACACATATATACACACACACTCTCTCGCACACGCATGTGATTGGCCACATTAAGAGCTTCCCAGATGTAGTTGGCGTCCGTGGGGTTTTTGTGTCTTCATTTCCCTGATAGGTGTGTATATCTGTATTGAGCAATAATAAAACCCACACATGATTAAAGCAGAATAGACTCTTAGTTCTTAGCACTGATCTTTTGAGCCCCCTGTATGCATTTTTATTAAGGAAAAGCACATTTGGCACCGTACTGTTTCATTTTTTTATTAGGTGGATGTAATGTAATGTAATTATTGTGCCTGTGTGTGTATGGACACATGTGAGTTCCTATTTTAGTGTGTGTGTGTATCTTTGTGTGCATGTGGGGACTGTCCATGTGGATGAGTTTGAGTGTACACACCTATTTGCACCCACATTTGTGTGTGTGTGTGTGTTGGCTGTAGTACTGTCCTTCTGAGGGCCTTTATCCTCGTAACGCCATGGTTGCATTTGTCGTTTCAGTGCTGTTTTCATCATTGGATCACACTAGGACACATTGACTGGCAGGTCTGGAGCCCCTAAATCAGTTTTCATTTGCATTGTAATCCAATGACCCAGACTGCACCCCAACATAGCAAAGCTCACTTTGTGATTGGGATTCCTCATAGTCTCACAGTCCTACAATGTACAAGTGACCGGTGCCTACAGTGCTTGAATTGCATCAGAAAAACAAATCTTAGAAACAAATTCTGAAAATTATGTAAAAGAAAATGTGTAACACACTTTCATACCGTTTCATACCGTTGTCTTCAGTCATATAGAATTTTTTTGTTTTATAGTTAGCAGTTGGAGTTAGGGTTATGATGTTGTGTTGTGGTTCAGGGCAGAGAGTGAATGCAACACATTGGTTATGTTCACATCCATGGAGAATTCTGTGCTGTACAGAGACACTCATGTAAACTTTTGGGACAATAAACACCAAAACTTGTTTACAGTGACTCAGGAAAGCCCTCATCATTAGTGGCCTGGCTAAGATGTCAGGCTTACTGTGGCATGAAAACATTTTTATTTTTCTTCTGTATCTCATACATGTCATGATCAGATGTGTTCTTTTGACAGGCATTATAACCAGCTATGGTCTCTGGCTGGATGGAGTCCTCATTTTAAACTCCAGTTCCTCCCAGAGGTTCTTTGTGGTGGACGGACTCTCTCCGTGGAGCCGACACATACTCAGGCTGCAGGCCTGTACAGCACGGGGCTGTGGCAAGGGACCAATGGTCAGTGAATTTCTTACTAGTAAACACAATTTATTAATTAATACGAGAAACTGCAAGATTCTTTGTGAGATCTTTGGACATAGGCATGCTTTGTAAGTCAATGTTGTGGTGTTTCTGCATGTCCTAGTGACCACTCGTATTACTAAAACATCTTTGTCCTTGAAATTTCAGTAGAAATTCTTCTTTTTTCTGTTTACTTCTGAGCTTATTTCTCAGGCTATATATAACATTTTTCTCTGGACCTACACTGGACTAACACTTCAGAAAATACTGGATTGGATGAATTCTTTAACATCAGTTGGTGAAACAAAACAGCAAAATTGATATTTTTATGATGCAGATTTTCACTGAAACTAACCAACACACATGTCTGCCTACTCAGACATTTAGTGGTTTTGTGTGTGTGTGTGTGTGTGTGTGTGTGTGTGTGTGTGTGTGTGTGTGTGTGTCACTGGGTGTCATAAAGGTGATCGATTCTCTTGGCTCAATAACGAGGGTTGGCGTGGCGACAGTGACATTTGGTAGGAAATGCCACTCCGCGCTCAACGATGTCTCTGACGACAGGCCATATTTTGGGGCATTTTTCCAATACGGACGCCATGTTTAGTCAAACACCAGGAGAACAGCTGACGCTGCAGAACAGGAGGAGAGGAAGGGGGGAAGGGGAGGGGTAAGAACAGGATGAAGGGGAGAAGAGGAGGAGATGACAGGATGGACGGGAAAAGGAGAAGAAAGGAGTCAGGGAAAGAGTGAGTTTAGGGATAAAAGAGTGAAGTGATGAGGATAGAGTAAATGGTCAGAGCAAAGTGAGGATGCATAGAGCAGCAGAGGAGAGAGTAACAGGAGTAAATGAGACAGAAGAATATGGGATGAATATCATGTCGTATTTCGAAACTGGAAAAAAAAAAAGCTTTGAAAGGTTGAAATCTAGAAAAAAACAGTTTAGCTTTTCTTTTTTGAAGCTAAGTTTTGAAGGCCTGCATAATGTTTTGATAGGCTGAAAATGTCAAATCTCTGCAAACACGATTTTGCATTTGAGTTTCCCTTCTTCACTACTGCAGGACTATTTTTACAGTGTTTCTCCAACACAGTTTCATATTTGTAACTGCTGTCCGGGTGTATTTAGTTTGTTTTCCAGGTTTGAAAGATTGTAAATGGTTATCTGAAAACTGGTGCGCATATGTTAGGGAAGAAGTTTTAAATAACTGAAACGTGAGTTTCGAGGGGCCAGTCTTTATTTTGAAACCTTTGCTGATGTGCATTTGCACTCCCTTTCAGAACTGAGTTTACAAAGCAATTATGATTATAATCAAAACATTATGCAAGCCTTTAAAACAATTTCGCAAAACCCTTTTTATTAGATTTTAAGCATTCAAACACTGAGTTTCAATCTCTCTATGCTTTTTTTTCATTTTTAAAATATGACATGATTCATTCCATAGAAGAAGGCAGTGATGGTGGTAAGAGAGAGGGAGAAGAGTGAGTGAATTGAGAGAAAAGCTGAGAGGAATAAGGCTTTTATTCCTCCTTTCTCTCTGAAAGGAGGAATAAAAGAAAAAGGGTAGAAAACTAGAAGCAGAAGTAATGCCGGCCAGATGTGTAGAGCTGTTTCATTTTAAACCAAAACTGGTTGAAGTGTTATATTTTAACACCTTAATTAATCCTCTCAGTGAAACACCATTATGACCCTTATCAAAACGGGGCAGATTTTGTTATAAGATTTTTTATATTTTAAAATTACATCTGTAGCTGCTGGATGGATGAGTGTGAGTAGAATTATATTAAAAAAGAGTAAAATACAGTGTATAGTTTATTGTGCACATGCAACATGTCTGTTCTTCTGTGAATTTGAACATAAGTGTGCTTGTATGTCTTTTCTTTTTTTTTCTCTAAATCAGGTGGAGATGCGTACATTAGAGATGGCCCCAGAAGGCCCTATACTGCTAGAATTGACCAATCAGAGCTCACGATCAGTCCGAGCCCGCTGGACAGCCCCACCTAGACCAAATGGGAACCTTAGCTACACACTGTACTACAAAAGCAAAGGTAATACATACAACCATGCTCTCTCTCTCCCTCTCTCTCTCTCTCTATCTCTCTCTCTCTATCTCTCTCTCCCTCTCGCGCTCTCTCCTCTCTCTCTCTGTCTCTCGCTCGCTCTCTCTCTCCCTCTCTCTCTCTGTCTCTCGCGCTCTCTCCCTCTCGCGCTCTCTCCCTCTCTCTCTCCCTCCCTCTTTCTCTCCCTCTCTCTCTCTCCTCTCTCTCTTTTCTCTCGCTGTCTCTCGCTCTCTCTCTCTCTCTCCCTCTCTCTCCCTCCCTCTCTCTCTCTTTTCTCTCGCGCTCTCTCCCTCTCTCTCTCTTCTCTCTCTCTTTTCTCTCGCTCTCTCTCCCTCTCTCTCTTCTCTCTCTTTCTCTCTCTCCAATAATTACAACTTCAGTCTTAGTTTTAGGTTTTAGTTCAAATAAAATGTTCTTACAGTGGAAACTTTAAGAAAGAAATAAAGATCTGTTTTACTTTAAATTAGGTTTCTCATGGCTAGATTCTAATTAATGCAACTGCTAACTTCTACTTCTTATGAAAGGCTGAATATTATTACCAATTTCAAGTGGGTTTTTTGATGAAGAAGTGTAAAGATGGGTTGAACAGGATAATAGGGAAAGAGATACACATGTGTACACATACACACACAAACATGGCAACTTCTGGCAAAGTCTGGCACGAAATGGGGAAGTGAAAGAAGGAGTAATCAAACCAGAGCGGTGTAGAAAAGACAAGGTTCTTTGAAAGAGGAGATGATATAGGAGTCCAGAGCAAAACAGCAGTATGTAGATGGAAGGAAGAACAAAGACAGGTAGCGGTAGACAATCGTATACAGAGAAAGGAGCGATGAGATGCTCATATTTCCATAGATGTATTAGAAAAGATTGCAGGTAAAAACAACATAAGACATGAAGAACAACAAAACAGAGGATGAGACTAACAAAACAGAAGAGGAGAACTGGACATGGAAAGAAAAGGGCAAAGAAGAAAATTGAACAAGATAACAGGAGCATGGGGAAACGGCAGAACACACACACACACACATCCGTTATCTAACACAGATTCACCAAGTGCGCTCTCTCTCTCTCTCTCTCTCTCTCTCTCTCTCTCTCTCTCTCTCTCTCTCTCTCTCTCTCTCTCTCTCTCTCTGTCCCACATGCAAATACATACACACACACACACACAGACTTTGATCTGCGCCTCACAGAGGAACAGACAGATTAAAATGAGTGGAGAGAAGGGTAGAAGAGGTGTGAAAGAAAGAGAGAGATGGTGTTTCGCTCTAGTTACCCACAACCCCTTGTTTCTTTGATACACACTGCCTTCATCAGTTCACACAGAACTGATATGTGTTTGTGTGTGTGTCTGACTAAATATATTGGATAGGCTTACATAGTGTAATTTTCTGATCCTTGTTCTTTGACTATCCTTGCATAACCTCAATATGGAGACCTCTCTCTTTTGATCACTCTCAGTTAATCCCAGTCCGTATTCCTCTCTCTTGAACTCTCACTCATTCTGCTCTGCTCTCCCTCTGTTATCGTCACACTGATGACTCTTAATAAATAGACGTGTGCAAGACATTACTGTCTTCCTGCTCACTAGATATGTACACCATGCTTGGTCTAAGACCTTACATGTCTCTTTGTGTGACTCTCTCCGTCTTTTAGATGGTGATGGTGTGTTGGATGGAAGTACAGTGGCAGGCAGTTGGTTGTCTGTGACTGACCTACAGCCTTACACCAACTACAGTTTCTGGATCAGTTGCTGTAACACACAGGGTTGTGTTGAGAGCCTACCACTCAACGTTACTACGCCCCCAGCAGGTACACACGCCTTACAAACTTGATTTTCACTAGAAACAGCCACCATATGAATCTATGTCTTGATCAGATACATGCTGATATGATAAGTGACTCATCACCCTCATTAATATTAAAAATGAGGAGTTGCATGAAGAAATGTGATGTTCTCAGAGTAGCTGCCATCCCATCCATCCAATCAAGTCTATTTCCTTTGAGGTGTAGGAAGGGTTCATGTTGATCTCTGAGTACAGGCATGACCTGTAACATGTACTGTACAGCCAGCATGACATGATATCTTTCTCAAGCTAATTGATCCATGACCTTGTCAACAAAGAGTTGTACCAAAGCATTATTGTAATTATTCAATAACAAATGTGGAAACAATGTGGAAACAATCAGCCTGATAAATCCCTCTGTGAAGAAACATCTCTGTCGTTGTTACTGAATGAGTTTACTTCCTTAGAGAACAACTGAGTATGATAGTATGGTTATGGCCTCTACTATAATAAGGCACACTTGTCTTCCACTAAATTGTGTATGTTTTGATTTAAGTGGCTATAACTTAGCTTTGGTTCTAACTCTACACACAAGGCATGAACCATAGTAACATTTTTATCTCATTACTCTGATTTCAATTGCTGTTCTTGTGAACTGGAAAGGTTCTTTTTTTATAGCTTGCTAAGCAAAAGGAAAAAAACAATTATTCAATGAGTAGCAGTGACAAACACACACACATCATTGACTTTACTTAATGGTCTGAACACATATTTCTAATTTACACAGCGTTTGTGTGTGTGTGTGTGTGTGTGTGTGTGTTGTATGTATGTTTGTAATTGTGTAGAATAAAGGCTGATTGTGAATACTGATAAATGTCAAAGCTGATCAGAGTAGTCTCAAGATAATGGTAACACACACACACACACACACACACCAATAGACACACATTTTACCACTTTAGCTGATGTTAACGAAAATGCTGAATACCTACACATGCACACACACACCACACCCAAGCCTCAGTCAGAGAACAACAAAAGGCAGACTTCGGAAAGTTCTACTGTTCAAGTTCAAAACAAAGGCATAAGAAAGTATAAATTTTAAATACCAGACGTTTCCTCTCTTTCTATCTCTCTTTCTACCTCTGTGCCTCTGGCATCTCTTTAGACTTCTTTAAGGCAAACTGTCTTGATGCGTCCTTGTTCTATGAAAGAACAGAGAGAAGATAGTGGAGCAAGAGACAGAAGAGCAGAGGAGGAGGAGAGCAGAGAGAGAGAAGTGAACATAAAAGTGCATAGTTTAAAACGATTAGTGACACCTCTGATATTGTACCTGCTAACACACCATGAAAGAGACACAGGCTCACCAGTGTGTGTCTTTGTGATGTATGTGTTTTGTGTGTGTGTGTGTGTGTGTGTGTGTGCGTGTGTGCGTGCGCGCGCATGTGTGTGTGTGTGTGTGTCAGAGAGGCAGAATTACACACACACACACACACTCACTCAGGGAATGACAATTTTGCTGATCTACAATAGGGTGTTCTTTATTAAAAAGTAGAAACTGGGGGTGGGCATCAAAAATAATTTATTAATTATTAATCCAATAATTTATTGCTTCCTTTTTAGCAGTGAAAACGTGTTAAAAAGAACATCGTAAACTAAACCAAATGGGGGAAAAAACAATTATTAAGCTTGCAAAACAATCACCAGAGCTTTAGATCTACTAGTTGCATAGTGATTCTGACTGATGGCACAATATTTATGAAATTGATAAGAAACTGAAACACAGACTGAACTTGATATCCTAAATACTGAATGTAGGCCACACTTAAAGCTAACTCTTTAGCCCCAACAACTAACACACACACAGACACACACTGCCAACAGAGTCGCATATGGACCTTTCACAAAAATGCACAAATACAGATAGGTGCAAACATACACACACACACACACAGACAGGTTTTTAGACAGGTCTTGTAAAATAGAGTGCTTGTGTCATGTTTTAAAAATGTATGTGCTGAGATAATGAATATGAATTAGAGTGATGATTTATGTTAGTAAACCATCAGTAATGTTATTCTGAATCAGTGTTCAAAGAGTATTTTTTCACATACTGTGTGTGTGTGTCTATATGTGTGTGTGTGTGTGTGTGTGTGTGTGTGTGTGTGTGTGTGTGTGTGTGTGTGTGTGTGTGTGTGTGTGTGTGTGTGTGTGTGTGTGTGTGTGTGTGTGTGCGTGTGTGTTTGCAACGGCCATCTTTAGGATAAGATGTCTTCAGCAATCAGACTTGTAGTAGTGGGAAGAGAGCAGTGTGTTTGATTGAAGAGTCACTTTATACATCGGAGGGCCTACTCTTATTTCGTCAACACTACAGTCACCCTCATTTTCTCCTACTGTTTGTTGTCCTTATCTCTTTCTTGTTCTGTCTTTCCTCGCATCTTCTCTGCTTCTGTTAAGAGCACGGCTATCATACTGAATCAAGATGTTTTTACTGATTTTTCCAACACTAGCGCTATGCTATCATGCTCAGCTGGAAAAGAGGGGCACTATTGAGAGAGCGGGGTCATAACAGTGTGTGTGTGTGTGTGTGTGTGTGTGTGTGTGTGTGTGTGTGTGTGTGTGTGTGTGTTTGTGTGTGTGTGAAAGAGAGAGTGGTTGTATGTCAGTAAATCTGGTGCCTCTTTGTGGCACTCTCACCCTCCTTTACAAGGGATATTTTTTCTTTTGCTGTTATGTTTTTTTTCTCTCCTTTGTTCTCCCCTTCATGTCTCCTCTTCCCTTAATCATCTCTTCTTTTTATACTCCACTCTAAGCAGAGCCATTCTTAGATGGAGGTCAGGTGTCTTGTAGGGTGCAGTTGATCAATGAGCTTAATAATGCCAATATAAAATTGACATACCTTTTACAATGAATTGTTTCTGATGTTGTTTCTTTCATTCTTGCTGTCTTATATGTTTTACTCCTCGACTGTCCTCATTCCATCCCTCCATTTTATGTTCACCACCTCCACCCTTCCTTCAACCTCCTGTCTTCCTCTCACCATCTTCTCTCTCTCATCATAGCCCCAGATGGGTTGTCACCTCCGAGGTTGGCCCATGCAACTAGTACCAGTCTGAATGTATCCTGGTCTGTCCCTGCCCACTCCAACGCACCAGGTCCACTCCATTACAACCTGCAAATGAGGACATCCCCACAGAGGCCTGTGATAAGGTGAGAGAGAGCACAGACACAGTAGATAAACTGTGTGGACAAGTTTGCACACAGTTGTCCACAGGACATGCAAGTGGTCTGAGACAGAGACGTGATAATAAACAGCAATAAGAGTGACAGAAACACACAACACGCTCAGATACAGATCACATATGTATGTGCCTCAAAAATGTGTACATACACATATGCATACACATGTACATACAAAGGGGCACATCACACGGCACAGCTGAATATGTCACATCAATATGACAGACCATCAGAAAAACAGAGAGGAAATGAGCTGGAGAGACGGGGGGTAGAGTCAAAAAGAAAAAAAAAAATCAAAGAGCAGGGCAGAGGGAGAGAGAGAGAGGTAGAAAAATGCGATAGAATAAAAAGAGAGAGAGGGTGTGCATCTGATATGTATTCATTACATGCTTCCTGACAACAAATTGCAATTTAATCCAAGAAGAGGAGGCTCTCATTCTGTGGTAATAAATAAATGACTAGCTACATGTATTATATATCAGACAGCCATGCCCTCCTCCTCCTCTGCTATGGAAATCTCATTGTTCCCTGATTTATTCATTCATTCATCCCTTCTATCCATCTGATGCTAAATGGTCAACGGTCCCTCATTTATGACAATATTCTTTTACTCTGTCCTAGATTCCTTTGTATGATTATATGATAAGGGATCAGGTATGACATGGAAATATCATGAAAGGCTATGGAAATATTGTACGTATTGGCAAGATAGTTACTGTTTAGTGACCATATGAAACTTGTCTCTTGACACTTTTTATACACTTAAAATAAAATTAATTCAGAAAGAACACATCAGAATATATAAAACAGATACAACATGTTGTTTTCTTGAATTAATTTACTGTCTCATAGACACATGTTATATCTGAGACATACTAACATTTCCAGAAAAAAACTGAAATACAGGTTCCAGCAGATTCCATACAGATAAATGTTCAGCCCGAAAACAGTTCTGTACAGGTAACACTAAATAACTACTCATGTTCATTTCCACCTAAAAATGGTTGTGAGAGAATATGTTATGAGAAACAAACAGGTCTGCTCTATATTCAAATTTTGAGTAACAACAACATGCAGTTTAAACATCTGGCTAGCAAATTTAGTAATCACTATGTACCATGTAGACATTACATCAGCTGACCACAGGAACTGCTACTGCAGAAAACACAGTCTGGGGAGCTGTCCAGTGCTGAATCTCCGTGATCAGGCATTTAAGAGCAAAACAAGAGGTGGTGGATAAAGTTGAAAGAGAAAACATTTAGGCTAAGGTAGAAAATAAGGAGTTCCTAATGTTAAATATTATTTTAAAAATACAGTATAAAAAGAATCATTGTGGACAGGACAAATGGCATCCATAGCAACAGTAAACATACATTTTACATTCTAGTGACTAGTGGTGACAAATTTGTTAATATTTTTGTCTTAAAAGTCTAAAGATAGATAGATAGATAGATAGATAGATAGATAGATAGATTACTACTACTAGAGTTAGTAGAGTACTTTAGCTTTAGTACACACAGATATTTATTAGCCAGTACTAGATCACCATTTGTAAAGTTAATTATTTGCTGTCCCTCTTTGACCACCTGTTTGATCACAGCACATTTTGACCTGATCCAAATGTGTGTCAGTAAATATATTTATGTTTGTCCATCGACTCCTAGGCTTATGGAAAACGCAACAGACACCTTTTCCTATCATGTAGAGGGCCTGTCTCCGTACACGCAGTACGCGTTTAGAGTGGTGGTTTCACACACACATGGGCAGACAGTCGGCCCCTGGGAAACCCTGCGCACCGCAGAGGACAGTAAGTACACATACTCACACACACACACAGCAAAAATGAAAAGCCATTGATAAATAGCCATGAAAAAAGACATAAATGACTCCTTCCATAAATAAACTTGTTGTTGGGTGAGATAAACACTCAGTACTGCTGCTCTATAAGCTACCTGTTGGCAGTGGTTGTTGTTTTTTCATACTGAATTGTTCTGCCTGGGTGCTTATGTCAGCAGTCCAGCTGAGTTTTGCAAGTGACTGGCTGGCAGGTGGCTGGCAACAGCTGGTTGTTAGTTGGCCTCTGCCGTCAGTTGGCTGTCAGTGCTGCTGAGTCAAAGTTAAACTCAAGGAGTCTGACAGATCTCCTGATTTTAGGTGATGATCAAAACAATAGCCTCACACATTAAACATATGGCCCGCAGTGTTAAAAACAGAGCCTCTGCCCAGTTTTCTTTTATTCTCTGAGAGTCTCCAAGGTTTTATTTTGTAAAAGTGAAGTGATTTCTTGGTGTTAGTGTGATCAAGACAATAAGGAAGAGAGAGAAAGATGGAACATATTAAAATGAAGAAAGTGGTAGAAATATGGGCACAAGCAAGACAGAGTGAAAAACACTGACAGAGTGAGATTTGCATACTGTAAGGTGTGTGTCTGTGTGTGAGTGACCTAGCCAGTGTCATTGTGGGCTAATTGCTGTAATAGAATCATATTAGCCACTGGAACAGCCTCCTCAGTGCAAAGTTATAAATTAATTAGTACCACGCTATTATCACATACATTATCATTAAGCAGCTGAGATTTGCATACATTGAATACATGCGCATGTACACACACAGAAATGTGTACGTACACATGTATGTGCTGTGTACGTACACATACACACTCACATGAACACAAGTTGCAGTTACACACGCTGATGCGCACACACACCCATTCAGACACACACAATTGCAGACGTTTAGGATGCATTAAATTATGGCCCTATGCTTTTCTCATTGCTATTCAGAATTGAATTCCCTCTAGCAAACACACACAGACACACACACACATAGTCTCTCAAACAGTGTGAGCTTTTGTTACGAGTTTTTCTATGTACTCAATATATATATATATATATATATCATTATAGATAAGGTGGACAATATTTGTGTGTTTTCATGTGAGAGTGAAAAGGTGTGTGAATCTACCTCCATCTCTGTGTTTTTGTGTGAGTGGACTGTAATAGATGTGTCCATTCGGTCAAACTGTGCCCCATCGTTCAAACCTCCATCCCTCTCTTTCCCATCTCTCCGCCTCTCTTAGGCCCCCTCACACACACACACACACACACACACACACACACACTGAGAACATGTGTCATACACATACAGCTGCTTGTCCTCCTTATCAATCACAAACCTCCTCATACTCACGAGCAATAACACACCGTCATGAAGTTTAATGCAGACAAACATGTGTATCGGAGGAGCCTTATTTCCTTTCTGCCCTACATTATGTCACAGCTCCTTGTGTCATAATGATCTCAATAAATTACTCTCAATTAAGTGTCATATTATACAATTGAATCTTACATCCGTGCAGGGATATACAGTACATAATAATGTTGAAATTTGAAAATGTCCAGTCATTTTAAAGAACGCATAAAAAATGATTTTAACATAATAATAGAATACATGATAGGTATGAAAGCTTTTAATAAGAAGGGATTTAAACCCATGATGGGAGAAAGCCAAGTGCGGCCAGATTGGATTTTTCTTACATTGATGTGTAATTTGTCACCATAAACCCATCCTCTCGTCGTCTTGGCAGTGACAGGAAGGGCTGCATTCCCTTCCTAATCTCCTCTCCCACACACTTCAAGAAATGACAGCCTTAATAAGCATTTTTACATTTCAATCAGTATCATGTATAGTTAGGCCAATAGTTACTTACAAACACAGACACATCAAATCTTAACTTGACAAAACCTGAACACAAACTCATACAAGCATTCGCACACCTGCTCAAGCGACATTCACAGTAGATCTTAATATACATACATTTTTTATAGTGCAATCCTTTGGGTTTTACCCCTTTTGGAAGAGATCCCCCTAACCTGATGTGTGTTTGTAGGCGTGAGCTGCAACCTTGCAAGGTTTCCACTTACGAAACTGTAGATACTGTACTGTATGTTGACATGGACCTTCATTAATAACATGGATTTGAGAATGCACTGTATTCTTCTCATTACTTTTATCCCTTTCTTCTCTTTTTTGTTTCTCCCTCTCTCTTTGATCTTTTTCATATGTTTTTCTTCTGTCATACCTCTTCCTTTCTCACTTTCTCCAACTGTGTCTTTCTTTCTGTCTTTTCATGTTTGAGCACAGAGTGGGTTTCACCTCTTCTATTTGACAGACTAGCCCTTAAGTATTTACGAGAGAGAGAAGGTGAGGGTGAGAGAGAGGAGAATGGAGGGGAAAAAGATAAGAATTGGAGAGAAAAAGTGAGGAAAGAAAAATGGAGAGAGCAAAAAGGTAAAATGAGGAATTGAGGAAAAAAGAGAAGAAAAGAGAGGGCTAATGACAGAACAGAGGAAGAGAGAGACCCACGCGTCCTCCTCTCCTTTTTATCATTCCATTAAAGTTTTATATCCATCTTTTTAATGTAATTTGGTCCCTATGAATTCCTGCCGCTGCAGAACAGACAGACGGCTCCTGTGAACATAAACTCTAGCCGTGTTGGACAGCTCCCTTTCCTCTGTCTACTCCCATGTTCACACTAGCTAAGTGATCTAAGAGTGTGTGTGTGTGTGTGAGGAGATGTGTGTGTGTGTGTGTGTGTGTGTGTGTGTGTGTGTGTGTGTGTGAGGAGATGTGTGTGTGTGTGTGTTATAGAGAGTATGAATAAAGCACCGTTTTGACAAAATGATCTTAGCCAAGCAGTCTTAGAAAGTAAGTGTGTGTGTGTGTGTGTGTGTTTGTGTGTGTGTGTGTGTGTGTGTGAGAGGGAGAGAGACGGAGAACACAAAAAAGCACTGTTTTACCAAATTGAACTGAAAGCAGAGAGAGAGAAGTGTGAAGGAGAAAAATGACAGAAATGAGGTTAGAGGTAATGACAGAACACAAAGAATTCATGTTATTTAATGAATGAGTGACTGCATTAATAAATTAATACTCTACCTTATTTCCCAGTATTCTGTTCAGTTAGCTGTCTCAAGGAAATGTTGAAGTAATGTGAGCACAATCCCTCTGTTATTTAGCATATGAAGAGATGACTAGAATATTTCTGTATATTTTTATACACTCATTACCTGAACATGTATTTACACATCTCTTTTTGATTTCTGTCAGAACTGATTTCTCAGCAGTCACATGCTGAAGTAAAGCTTTTATGATATTTTTAGAATTTCTTTAGTTGGGTTTCCCTACAAAAGCCAATCAGTTCCCACTGATTTGACCATCGTAATTTTAGGCCCTTATTTTATTTTTATACCTTTTTTGTTCTCTTTCTGTAGTACATGGATACGTTCGAAGGTTATTTGGAATTAAGTAAATCACTCCAAATAGTCAGTGTCTGAAAAGGATATTAAAAATTGTGATTGATTGACATTTCAGGTATCGTGATGGTTGCAGTTACTTAAGGGCAAATGTACATCTCATATACTCATGATGCTATGGATACAAATCAAGCTCATGACCTTGTCATGCATCATCCTCTTTCTTGCTGCCTCTTCAGTGTTTCCTAAAGCAGCAATGACATTAAATAATCTGTAGAAAAAGTAAAGATATGAAATGCAATGTAAATTCTCACCGTATTGCTTGTCACGTTTTGACACCATGTCGTAAGCATCTTGATTACAGTAAAGCTCAGCGTTTGTCCTCATTATGACTCCTAGGAGCCTCGACTCACCTTCAAAAGCCCAGTCACCCACATACACACATGCCCACAAACACACACATGCACACACAGGACCCTGCGCAAGGCTAAAAATAATACCTTTCCTCTTCTCTTCACATGGATACACACAAATGTACACACTTAAATCTACATGGGCCCTTACCTACACATACATACACACAAATATGCACAAGAAGCTACATAACATGTATACACCCACAAGTGCCCATGCATACACACACACACACACACACACACACACACACACACACACACACACACACACACACTCACTCCTTCCTCCCTCCCCCTCTCCCAGCCCTTGTCAGTTGATTGTGTTATTACTATGCTAACCAAATCCTTATAAATGTGATTTAAGGCTTGGCGGCCCCGCACTCCTGTTTTAGCCTTCTGCTACTGTGTTTTACTGGAGAGAGGAGGAGTAAGGGTGGGAGGTGTGGAGGGAGGGATGAAGGGAGAGGGGAAAGAAAGAGGGAAAAGCATGGGGAATGAAGAGGTCAGAGAGGTAGGGGGGAGCAGAGGGTAGGAATGAGTGGGAGACAAGGGAAAAGAAAACGAAAGAGTTGAGCAGGAAGGAGAGGAAGAGGGATAGAGAGAGGAGTCAGGAAAGCAGAGAGAGAGGGGTTGCTACGCATTCCCTCAACACTCGTTCTGTCCTATCCAGAGAGCAGTAAAGCGTCAGTAAAATAAAAAAAGGGAAAAAGCATCACCTGCATCTTAAATGAAAATTTCAATTGAAAAACTTAACAGCCCTTCAAATTGCAGAATTTTACACGCGCCAGTAAAGCCTAAATAACACTCAACACTTTGAGGGGAGGGGAGGAAGGGAGGAGAGAGGGAATGGGGGTGACAACGGGGGTTCTTTTGGGTGGTTGACGGGCTGGATCAAGGTGACTGGATTGTGTTTTGTGGCAGAATTATTCCCAATTGAGGAGTTTCTAATCTGTCTGTCTTCCTCTGCTTGCGTCTCTCACCTGTGTGTATTTGTCATGTCTGTTGGTGGAACAGACAAACATTTCGATAAGACAGACAGAAGGAAATCCAGTAAGGAAGACAAGAATATAGTCAAATAGACAGAAGGATGCAGAATAATAATAATAAACAGGTGGAGAGTTGCCCCAACCCTCCGCAAAGACGAACAAAAGCTCAGTGAGGCACACAGACAGGCCAGCAGATATGCACATAGACAGACAGGGAGACGGGCTTTTTGGTTATTCGTGGGGTTCAGTGGACCTTTGGTGATAATTGAATCAGTGTGAGTGCTGAGTAGAGCTAGCATAAAAACCTGTTAACCCAAAAGGTCAACTCTCTGCATTGTTTATTTAGCAGGGAGACCAGAGAGAGAGAGAGAGAGAGAGGGAGAGAGACTGCGACACAAAGCACAAGTAACGGAGAGAGGCAGAAGAAAATGAGAGAGAGGTGGTGGGAGAGAGGGAAGGAAGGGGTCAGAGAGGAGAAGAGAGGAGGGAAAAGACGGACAGACAGAAGGAGAGATGTAGATAGAAGGAAAGATGGGGTTTTGGTGGGACCATTTGTGATCTGTAAAATCAGCCAAGCTTTACATCACCGGTTTTGTACTGCTGTTTATTTGTTTGTGAGATAGAAAAATTGTGTGTGAGAGAGAGAGAGAGAGAGAGAGAGAGAGAGACTGGCTGGCTGCCATCTTAATGTATCTTTGTCTTTACCTGTGATGTTCCTCTCTGTGTCTGACTGTACATTATATTATTTGTGTGTGCGTGTTTGTGCAGACATGGTAAAACTCCATACCAGTTGTTTTTTTTTATTTTGCCTAGTTTATCAGAGAACATTACATAGTTGCTTTTATCAATCACTGGGGTCCATCAGTAAATTAAAGTATGAGGCAAATTTTTTGAATTGTGATAAGCATTGTACTAAGAGACATTTTAAACTTTTAGGAGAACTGGGGCATCCTGGGCCTATCACTGAATGTTAAGTTGGCATCTCAGTCTGTGGCCATGTTTCCATGAACATATTTTTATGTGCATTTTGAAGTTTTGCACAAGTAAAATTTACGCTCAATTAAGGTGGTTATCGAAAAAGGGTTGTTGCACTAAATGGGATGTGGAAACCGAGTTAGTCACTCCAATCTAGAAGTTTAGTCTCCATGAAACAGGGGCCAATACTAGCTGGAATATTCCCATACAGGAAAGAACAATTAAAACTTGCTCTATAGAAAGAAATTCCTGAGGACCTCTCTCCATTTTTCTCTCGTAAATGGGTTAGGTGGCCAAGGCAACTTTTTTGTTCCCAGTTTGCAACCTCTATATCTTCTATTTTGTTTACTGGCAGATTGCAGCCAGGCATAAAGCGTTGCCTACCCCGCCAACTTCTGATGAAGCTAAGCTTTGCAATGAGCCTAGTATATCCGCTCCAAACCACTTGATGGAAACGTGCCTAATTAGCATTTCTTTTTTGCAACATTTCAAAAGTTTGCTTAAAATTTGCTTGACAATTGAATGGAAACATGGCTTGTGTGAAGCAAGCCCGATCAGTTAGTCTGCAAAATACACACATTCTTACACAACCACTGTCGTATGTGCATGCATGCTGACCTACACATACACATGCTTGCACACTTTATCTCTCATGCAGTCATGCACGCATACTCTCAACCGCTCATCTTCTTTCACGCTTTCTCTCTCTCTCTCTCTCTCTCTCTCTCTTACACACACACATACACACCGCCATCTGGGAAAGCCGTTAGCGGTTAGCGGTAGCACTTAGCGACGCAGCACGCTCCCTCAGTCCGCTCAGTCACCTTGATCTGCTTGCCCTTCACACAGCACCATTACTGCTATACTGCATCACTGTGGGTGTGGGTGTGGGCATGTGAGGGTGTGTGTGTGTGTGTGTGTGTGTGTGTGTGTGTGTGTGTGTGTGTGTGTGTGTGTGTGTGTGTGTGCGTGTGTGTGTGTGTGTGTGTGTGCGCGCGCGTGTGTGTTAGGAAGAGTGTGTGTCTATGTATATGGACGTGCATCTGTGTGTGTCCATTATAGAGCAGTACAGTGGGATGTAAATGCCGGGGGAGGAGGGGGGAAGGGGCATTACCTTCAAATGAGCTACCATGGAGTGAAATATCCCTCTGACTAGTCTTGTGTAGGTTCTTATCCGTGCATGGACATGTTCAAATCATGTGACTGTTTGTGTGCCTGTGGCCTTCTGATATGCATCTCTGCATACATGCACACTTCTAATGCTAGTGAGGATCATTTTGCCTTCTGGACATAAGAATTTAAGGCACTCCCAGGCATTGAGAATGGCAGTGAATATGAATACGCAGTAGACCCAAAGCTCTCTGAGACCACAGCTGTGGTTCTGCAAAACGATGTGTTGTGATACATTTGCAATCAATTTGGCCTCTTGGCCTGAAGTTTAATAAATGATACAAGTTCTTCTCAATTTTCAGTTTTTCATATAAACTTATTTCATCAGACTTAAAGTATATAACTTGTGTCCTGCTGAAAGATGCACGGGCTCACATTCAGTCACAAGTACGGCATAAGTCCATAAATACAATCTTGGTTTGCTCAGGGGGAGAAATTGAGAGAGGAAAAGAGTTTCCATGTTAATCCCTTGGATAGGGATGGCAAAATCACTCTTTGTCCTTCTGATGTCATTCTTGATGTTACTTGTCAAATAATTCTTAAGAACAAATCCCCCTACTCTCTTTTCTCTCACGCTTTTATAAGCACACACGCAAAAGAGTATATTCATCTCTTGCTTTTTTTTTCTCTTCCTCTCCCTGTCTCATCATCTATTTCTTTCTCTTTACCCCCAGGTCCAGGACCAGTGGACACTCCAGCTGTATCACTGCTCCATCCTCGAAGTGTAACAATTACCTGGGTTCCTCCCTCCCAATCAAATGGCATTATCACCAATTATACCCTCTATCTTTGCCCCAGTTCTACATCTTCTTTAGATCTCAAACCCAGCTCAGTCTCCAGCACCAGCACAACCCTCAACTCCAGCTTGGGTCCTAACCCAAACCTATTGCCCAGCATTGAGGGAGACAGCACTAGACCCAAACTCCTCCCTAACCCCTTCTCTAGCTTGAGGCCTGATAACACAGAAGGCAACCGTACCGAGTCTACTCGTGGAAGCAATACAAGCCACCCCAGTCTTTCACTGTCAAACCCACAACACAATGCAACTAGTTCTAATACTGAACATATTCTAAAACAAGACCCCTTCCACAGACCCAGGTCTGGTTTATTTAGTACAGCTTCAGATTCATGTTCATCCTCTCTATCAGTCACTGTTCCAGGGAACACCACTAGCTACACTTTCCTTGACCTCCTGCCATACCAGACCTACAGCCTCCAGGTATAATATACTGTGGTAGAGCACTATACTGTACTGTAGAGAGCGATAGATAAAACATTATATTATGCAATTTTAAAAACATTTCAATACGTTTATAGTGTCATAATTAAACAAATGTTAGTCTCTGTTCCTGACTATGTTCTAATGATGAAAATAAAAACAATAACATTATTTTACAGGCAAATAATTCTGTTTTTCCAGTCACAGATGAGACTAAATTTCAAAATGTCACTGCACCCTTTATTTTTCTTGTAGTTTCCACTTGAATAGTCATTGTAGCATGGCTGTTGAAGGTGGCAGAATTACAGCTTTTTGAGTGAGAAATAACACCAGAATAAATCATGCTATTAAACTGTTCTTATCACTATTGATTGGTGATTTGCTGACTGAAGAAAACTGCTAGCCTTATCGTGATAACACAAGAAACACATATCACATTGTAATGTTACAAAATTGTTCCATCCACCTATATCTAGATGGAGGCGTGCACCAGTGTGGGTTGTTCAGTGTCTGGGAAGTCTCAGAGCATTCGTACGCTCCCAGCTACCCCTGAAGGGGTTCCAGCACCTCACCTTTACTCTGACACCCCCACCTCTGTTCTTTTGTCCTGGGGTGCACCGGAGCAGAGCAATGGACCACTGGAGCGGTGAGAGATGATCACATACATACACCCCAGTCCCTCTGTGATGTTCATATTCGTACACCCCTGGTCGTATATGAACTCCATTGTATGGCTTTCTTAGGTGGCTGATTGAGCGCAGAGTTGCTGGGACCCAACAAGTCTCCACAGTAGGCCACCTCCCACCAGACCCTCCCCCTCTTTCCTTTCTGGACTCTTCGTCAGCTCTAAGTCCCTGGACTAACTACCAGTATCGACTTGTGCTCCATAATCAGGCTGGCAACACCACAGGTAAGGCCATAATAATGGTCTTAACTGAAATTAAATCACATCTGACGAAGATGTGTCAATGTTGCATTTTGCACTGTCCAGTGCCAGTGCTTTACAGAATTCAAAGTTTAATGCTTCCACCCTTTGTTGTTTCACAGTAGGATATTTAACCACATATTGTTACATACTTGCAGGACCCTGGGTAAATATCACCACCAGACCCTCTCGACCAGCTGGTCTCAGTCCACCTAGGGTGAAGGTCTTGGGGCCAGAGTCACTTCAGGTATGGGTGCCTTTTTTTCTGGATGACTTCTCACAGGTTGACTAAAAACCTCTTGGATCTGGCATGAGAGCGCAGGAGCTCTGATACGAGTCTGAAGCACACAAATATAATCCAAGTCAGCCATACTGCTACTGATATTGAATTACAATATCTACTATTACATTCAACTGATAGAAGGTTTCTGATTCTCAGAATGAGCTTTTAGAATTTAAAAAGTGTTTCTCTAAACAGAGAATACACAAAATATATAATGCAACTTCATTGAAAATCTCTTCAGTCACTCAGAGTAGAAAAGACAAAGCAATGTCACACTGATTCCTCTGTCTTTCCTTCTTGGGATTTAATGAGAAAGAAAAACATTCAACTCAAGGTCCCCTTCAGAAAATGGGAGGGGCTGTGACCCTGTCTGAGGCAGCTTCCTTCCTGTCGGCCATTTTGAAGGAGGGGCCAGAGTTAAATTCCACCACTGGCTAATCCCACATCAAGGCCTATCACTGAAACAATATTGTATGCATGCGCACACACAGAGACACACACACACACACATGCACTCACAGCCCTGTACTAATGCTAACTGCAGAAAAATGCTAATGCCTGTCATCATTTCAGAACCGCCCCTGTCATCTCTGCAGCAGCACAGCTTTAGGGGTCACAGGTTCGAGAAGGGAAGTGTTCCTTCCTGGTTGTTGCTAATTGGACAGACAGGCAGGCCGCTTCCTGGTTACCAATTGACCTTGACAACACAGAGAGGATTTGGAGTATTTCCCTTCATTTTCTAAATGGTTTCTTTTTTATATCACTTCTTGCTCATCGAGGTATTCACTTTCTCTTAACCATTATCCCGTTTTCTTTTCAATTTGCTTGTTTTGCATGTCTTCTTTTTATGTAGTGACACTCCTGGTCAGGATATGACTTGACAGCCAGAGTCTGCTGAATATCTGTTTCTTTTTTCTGATATTATGATGGCATCTCTGTTATTCACAGATAATGTCCTTTTGGCTTCTAGAGATTGTGAGTGAAATAGTTTGGGATTGTTGTAATACAGGTTTTGTATTGAACTATGATGCCAAATGCCACACTCACTGTTTTGCTAAAAAAAAAAAAAAAAAATGCAGTGTCTGAGACTGTAACCACTCCAACTGTATGTATCTGCTTCTTTGTTAGTGTCAGATTTATAGCTAGAAGTGATTAGTTTCTCATTCTCACACTCGCTATCTCTGCCAAGATCGGTTCCTCCCTCCCAACCAAATGGCATTATCATCAATTTTACCCTCTATCTTTGCCCCAGCTCTGCATCTTCTTTAGATCTCAAACCCAGCTCAGGCTCCAGAACCAGCACAACCATTAACTCCAGCTTGGATCCTAACCCAAGCCTATTGCCCAGCATTGAGGGTGCATATCTCAACTCAGATCATAACATAAGCTTAAGACACATCTCCATGTCTGCTGTCAACACAGGCAGTAATGACGGCACTAGACCATGACAATATAAATGTATCTTTATATCTGTAACTGATAACGTTGATGCATGTACGAATACATTGTTGAATTGTGTTGTCAGCTGCAGAGGTTGGCACTCTTTCAGTACCTTTGAGTTTTTTTCTGATTATAATAGCATAGATGCACAAAGACACACACACCCACCATGTCCTTACACACACGCCTATTCTCACTCACTACCAACTTTATCATCTGTCTCTCTCTCTCTCATATACACATAAACACATATACAAACACACACACACACGCACACAAACACATACTGTACTGGCCTTAGCCCCAGTGGTCTGTGTCAGCCCAGGGTCTCTGCTGTCTTCACCATCTCCAGATTACATCAGGCTATTCAATCTGTAAATGACTTCCACCACAAAGCACACCCAACACGCACTTTGGGAAATGAGCTACCTAACTCAACATGACCCTGCCCATATGTGGTTGTGTGTGTGTGTGTGTGTGTGTGTGTGTGTGTGTGTGTGTGTGTGTGTGTGTGTGTGTCCTGTTTCACCTCACAGTGTCACTTGTTAAATGAATATCAAGGTTGCATGAGAAATAATTATTCTTGACGTTCATTCATAATACTCTCATCAACATTGACCACTTAATCACCCAAACTCATGAGTCTCAACAAGCTCTGAACTGATCAGTTATTGTACATGACAGTTTGTATCCATAAGTGCTGTACATGGACACAATGTGTACGTGTGTGTGTGTGTGTGTGTGTGTGTGTGTGTGTGTGTGTGTGTGTGTGTGTGTGTGTGTGTGTGTGTGTGTGTGTGTGTGTGTGTGTGTGTGTGTGCATGCATGGCCAATTGTTGAATTTAGGTGTGACTGTGTGTTTGTATGTGGATGTATATATATGTACAAAACATTTATTGCATTGACATCTGTAATTCAAACATGTAGAGGTGTGTGTGTTTGTAAGTGTGTGGGTGTTTGTGTGTGTATTACCATTTGTGTGTGTGCCAGTTACCTTCATCTTCACTCTGAAATGCTGACAGACTGAACTGTTTCCAAATCAGATGCAGTGCTCAACGACAGCAAGCTTTTGTTTTTGCATGCAGCAATTCCATTACCAGCCGTTTTCATTATTTTAGCATGGTGTTTGTGCATGTGCGCGCGTTTGTGTGTGTGTGTACCCATCCTGTTTTAAATTTGATGAAAGGAATCTTCGGCTCAAGTCAAAGTCAGGTTATCTTTACCCACAAGAGAGTTGAACAAACACACACACACACACACACACACACACAGAGTGACCATCCCAGTGCTGTACACTCACATGCCCAAGTGACAACGTATGCACACATGGATACTACCTACATGATAGCACCACACATGCATCACATCACAGCCTGATGCAGATATGTGTTTGCATGAGCACACACTGCAAGCTTTGCACATGCACACACACACACACACACACACACACACACACACACACACACACAATGCCTTGACTTCCTGTAGTTCATCCATCTAAAAGCTTTCTGCCGTCCTCAGCATGCCGAGAACATTTAAAATGCCCAGCCAACCAATGAACCTTTTCTGGGATAATGACAGGACAGTTAAAAAGGATTACGTGAACTAGCTGTTTAGTTTTCCACTCTGATTTATCTGGATACAGTATTTTAAATGAACAACCCAGAACCTAAATATAAACACACTTATGTTTCAGGTCACATGGTCTCCTCCTCTAATTCCCAATGGAGAAATCCATGGCTATGAGATCCGCCTCCCAGACCCCCGCATCTTTCACGACAGTGGAAATGCATCTGGGCTCAACGCCATAATAACGGACCTCATTCCATTCACAAACTACAGCATCACTGTGTTGACGTGTTCCAAGGGTGGTGGACATGTGGGAGGATGTACAGAAAGCCTGCCTACTCCAGCTACCACATTACCCACAAGCCCCGAAGGCCTTGAACCACTGTCTGTAGTGGCAGTCAGTGAGTCTTTCCTGGCCATTTCCTGGCAACCACCAAGCAGGCCCAATGGACCTAACATCAGGTAATATGGATATGAAACAGATACCATGGCTTTGTGTGACAAAACTAAGATGCTTTTCTTTTCTTACCAAGGATGGCGCAGTTACAATGTATGAGTCTTAGACCACTGGGCTTACATGCCATTCCACATTGCTGCTTACTGTACATTGAACGTATATTGATAAGACACTGATATGCAAAGATACACCATCACAGACAAATCCCCTTGTTTTTCTTTTCCAGTAACATCACAATCAACTTGCTTGTGACCAGTAGTACCACTAGTACAACACGAATCTGAGGAATTTGAAATAACAAGAGCTTAGGAAAAAACAATTGGGTTTGTAATGAAGACTGAGCCAGTGATTGGAGTATCAAGCTTTACTATAATCAGAGTACTTTTACCAGTAATGCCGTAGCATAAACACTACTAATGTTCTTCAGTAACTGCATTACATTGACTGGCCTAGTGAAAATTGTGTTAGTATGTTGCACATAACATTTTGACAGAATTATGTTTTGCTGCGTTAAATTTGAAACGTGTGTCAATCAATATCTATGGAGGGAAATTATTTTGCTCAGTGGTCCATCTGCCGCCTGAACTTGTGTGGAACAACATAAAGAACAGAATGCCAGACCAGAGGAAGAATAATAAGTTGTGTGTTTAAGTTATTTTGTTATTCAGAATTTACTCCATGTAAAAATGCAAATAAAATGTGCATAGTATGCAGGTTAGATTGACCTGTCCACAGCAGCAATCTCACCATGATTCAGTCAACATTCCCACTATGATTCAGTCATTCATAACTGCTTTCAAAATGCACAGAACCAAACAAATTGCTTCTATTGCTTTCTGAAGGTTGTAGGAATTTAACCAAGTAAAAGAAAACTAGGATGAAGAAAGTATATAATAGTTCTGTACAACATCCAAAATCCAATACTAATTATGAAGAGCTAATAGTATGTGGACGCCAATCTGTGTAACCATCATAACTTTACATAATCTGAATCTACCCTGTGTTGTTATTCATTAGCTGTTAGAAACCAGGCAGCCAAGACTGCAAATCTACAACACGTTGTTATTGAGAGACACATTCTGGAGATGTTCAGTTGTGGCTGAAAAACAAGCAGATAGAAACACGTTAACAAGCTGCTAACATGTGTGCCCTGCTAATGAGCTAAGTGTTGTGCAGTTTTTAATCAGAGTTTTCTCAGTCCTAATGCACATTCTGGTCCATTTTGTTCTGTCCTGTTCTACTCTGTCGGAGATTAGGCCTAAAATAAAGGTCCATTTTCCTGGCAGGCGATTAAAATGCATGAGCCCGTCTCTCTGTTCTGCTCTGCTCAGCTCTCTGTGTTTGTCTAAGTGGGTTGGTTAAAAGGCGGCATTAAGCCCTTCTCCTCTGATTACAGCAGAAATTAGCATCACTGTGGGGAGAGGAAAACACAAACCCTGCAGGAAAAAACAACAGAGGGGGGGGCGGGGGGGGGGGGGGGGGGAGATACAGTGAAAGCAAAAGAATAGAGATGATGAAAAACAGCAGAAGAGGAGGAAATGAGCGATAAGGAGAAGAGTCAGTAGAAAATTGTGTGTGTCTGTAGGCAGGCATGTATGTATTTCCATGTGGGTACTGTGTGTGTCTGTGTGCTCATATTAGTGCATTTGTGAACATGTGTTGTGTGTTAATGCATTCCTAAACATCCAACCGTTTGTGTGTGTGTGTGTGTTTTGTTTTATTCAAATTCCCCTTCAGATACAAGTTGCTCAGACGTAAAACCTACCAGCCCCTGGCCATCGCCACGGTCCCCACGGTAACAGCCGTGTCCCCTCCCCCCTCTGAAGATCTCCATCGCTGGCTCCATGTTTACTCCGGCACCAAATTGTTCTACCAAGATAAAGGCCTAAGCAGGTGAGATTACTGAAATGAGCTCTAGAGCAAACGCCGGCGCCGCGGCAAACCGTGTGTGCAGAGCCGATCGACGAGCTGCCGCTGATGCCGATCTTTTAATACCGCTCAAAGATACATTAAGCAAATATCCCAAAGAATTAAATTGTTTTTCACACAGCGTCCCCTAATCTCAGTTTGGCACTTGGTGGAAGCAGTTTTTTTCCCTCTGTGCTTGCTAAACGGCTCTGGGTGTACTCTTTTCGGGTTTGTGTCTCTACTGTGCTTTGTTCGAGTAGTAAACTGACAAAGTTTTGAATGTGTCAGCACTTTTCACTCTGCAGGATTGATATACTAGAAAGTTCTTTATGAGGATTTGAATGAAGTAATTTGTATTTGTTTAGAGAGGTCACCATATTAGCAAAACAGTAACTTTAGAGTGAACATATAGATAAAGACAGACATGACTGAAATTATGATCCCACATTCGTATAGAGCATCACTATAGTATCTGTTATGTCTCTTAATTCCATCAATAGGGGACAGTTTAAGTCTTTACATGCACCAGGACCATGTCTATATTAATACTTTTTCTTGCCCAAGCTATTTTTGAATGATTGATAGAATAAACTACTTTTTTCCAGCCTTCTATTTCCCAGCAACATTACTATCTTTCAGCTCACAATGAACAGTTTGTAGCCCTCTTGTCAAAAACAGCAATATTGTCTCTCAACAGATTCACCCGTTACCAGTACCAGTTAGTGGTACATAATGGCGTGGGCTATTCCTCAGGAGAGATTGTTACCGCGGTGACCATGGCGGGGGTTCCCCACCACCCTCCGTCTCTGTCTGCCCACGCTATCAATCACACTGCTGTACAGGTCAACTGGACACAACCCTGTAAGATTAGCCTCTCTCTTAAACACACACAGTCTGCCCAGCAAAGGGTTTCATGACCATATATTCTATGAAGTAGTGAATATAAATAGTGAAAATAGAAACTCAAAAAATGTTTTTTCAACCCTTGCTCTTCTCTGTCTCTTGTCTCATGTCTTTCGCAGCTTTGCAAGACCTACAGGGAGAAGTGGAATCTTACTTTTTGACAATAGAGTCTGCCCAGTCAAGTCAAGTCTTAGCTTTACCCCCTGAGATCATCTCTACAGTGATAAGTGACCTTTGGCCCAGTACCACATATCAGGTGTCAATTCAGGTGTCCAACGGAGCACATAATACAACTAAGGCAATAGTTAAAGTCACCACGGAGGATGGAGGTATGTATGTTTGGGTGCTTTTTGGCTAAGAGTTTATCTTAGAATTTGTTTAAAATTTAGATATACAGTATGTGTGACGGTGTTATTGCGCACATGTGTACTGTATATATGAGTGTGTCATGTACAGTACGTAAATTCACTACAGAGGTGTCTGTGTTAATGTGCATTTCTCTGCAACTCTGTGCTTCTCAGGAGATGTTAAACACATCATGTAGTTAGGCATGAAATCAATACAAAGTGTGTGTGTGAGGCGGATTTAAGGTGTTGTGAAATGCTTGTTGGTACGACACACAGACAAACACACAAGCTGTCTTCTACCTGTCAAACAGGGCAGCGAACATAGCTTATGCAGGCTATTATTACTGTATTTTACAATATAATTAAAATACATTACTCAATATATTCCAGAAAAGATATTCTATAATTCAAAAATCATATGTCCCTCATGTTTAAATGGACCACCAAAATATGCAGTGACATCATTACGATACACCTCTTTTAATAGAGCCTCATCTGTCCTCACATCTTTAGCTATCTGTTCATAATTTGTTAATATTTGTAAAACAAACAACTGAGACTCTTTATAAGGATGTAAAATCTGCCGCTTTGAGAGAGTGTATTAAGTAGAATATGAGCATATATAGGTAGTAAGTATATCAGTTCTTGGATCTACTGGTATTTTACTGGTATATTTCAGGCATTGTCAGCTTCTACTGTCTTCAGCTGTGAATTGCGCCGGCTATCCAACTGTCATCACGACTTTTCTCTCCATGTCCCTCTCCAACTCTCAGCCCAGTCTCTCAACATTTAAGGGTTATCTTTCAAATCACTCTTTGTGAACTTATGTCAGAGGCTGCTCACTCTGTCTGTTGTTTTCTCAATTTTCCTTCTCAATCCCTCTTTTTGAACATCTCTCATCCTCTTTTTCCCCCCTTCACAGTCCTCTTTCTTTTTCAGTATAATCATATGTCAGAGGCCTCTCTCTGTCTCTGTAATCTGAGCAGTATAATAAAAAGTGCATTAAAAACATTAGAAAATCATTAGGTGCTAAAGGCAAAGCACGGCTCGTTTAACTGAGAGGGCTCTGGAGGTAATTTCATTATTTTACAACCATAAGCGTGCACACACACACACACACATATTCACACACATACACACACACACACACCAAGGCCAAATATATTTTAACTAATGCAGCTCAACCCTACCAACCATCCTAACATGGCCTGCAATCTATAGGGCAATGCTAACATCAGGACTAATTGGCAAGGAGAGTGTGTGTGTGTGTGTGTGTGTGTGTGTGTGTGTGTGTGTGTGTGTGTGAAAGAGGCTCAGTGTGCAGTATTGCGTTGATAATGCCATCCTGCAGTAAATGAAATGTAGAGCAGTAGGTTGGGTTTAGGTAAGTGCATTGGCAGCAAATGAATTGGGTTAACTTATCTTAGCTGAGTGCATTTTCACTTAGAATAATAGATGGCGTCTGTATGATTACCTCTCTCACACACCATCTCTCATATTCTCTCCCTCTGCGTTTGGCTCTCTTTCTCACTTTTCTACTCACAACTTGACCTCCATTGTCATTTGAAGAAAATGTCATACAGTTAAATTAACAATATTCTGTGTTCTTTCTCCCACTCTTTGACTTTAAAGTTTTGCTCACTGTCTCTTTATCTTCTTCTTTCACAGATTATGTCTTACTTGTCCTCTATTTGTCAGATTTCCCAGTGTCCTTCACTGTCTCTGTCATCCACTCCTTCCTTTTTGCCTCTTTATTTGTAATTCATTTCCTATAGGTTACATGTTATATTAATCGCCATAGGATTTTTGGTTTATTATCACTGTCCTTTGTGGATGTGCTGAAAGGGAATTTCTTGGAAGTGTGAATCAAGGGAATTAAAGGAAATAGGGGAATTTGATTGAAAAGACAGCGAAAGAGAGAGAGATAGAGAGAGAGAGAATATAATAACACAACACAGTAAGGTAGAGACTGACTTAGGGAAAGATTCACTTTTACCTATAAGACAGAAAACATGAGGGAGTGAGCTGATCATAAAGAATCAATCTATTATTCTTAGTGAAAATGCACTCAGCTAAGAGAAGTTAAACCAGTTCATTTGCTGCCAATGCACTTATCTAAACCCAGCCCACTGCTCTACATTTCATTTCCTGTTAGATAGCATTATCAACGCAATACTGCACACACACGGACACATAGGTGGTCTCCCTCCATCACTAACACACACACACACACGCACAGCCGCCCTGTCTTATATGCACATCAACACACAGTCTCTGTTTCTTTCTGTCACGCACACAAACATACATGCGGTCTTTCTGTCATGCTTCAACCACAACTCAAGCCTATAACCTCGGTGTGTCCATCTCTACCTCTTTATCTCTCTCTCCCTCACACACACTCATGCATATTCGCCTCTCGAGTGAGTGGTTGTTAAAACATGTTGATGGTTGAACTAAGAGAAGTTTCCACTTGTGGTGTGAAACTAGTGCTGCTACTAAACTAACTTTGAAAAGAAGCTTGTATGACACAGATAATATGCCCTGATTGAGAATGTTACATTTCTATTATTTAGTGCATACTGGGGACCCCAAAGTCACAACAAACGCCGTTTTATTCTGACTTTTACAAGCCCGGCCTGATGATCAATAATGCAGCACTGTTTAAGAACATTTTATAGTTTTAGTGGTGTGGTTTTTGTGTAAAAAAATTTTACAAGCAGTTATAAAATGGATTTTGGTGTGAAAATGTGCCTCGGAAAACACCAATCCCATTTTTTGCAGCTATGTTCTTACATTACTGCAACAGGTCAAGTCAGTTGTATTTATATAGACCCAATATCACAAATCACAATTTGCCTCAAGGGGCTTTACAATATGTACAGCATGCAACACCCTCTGTCCTTAGACCCTCGATTCAAATGAGGAAAAACTCCCCCAAAAAATACATTTATGGGGAAAAAAGTGGAAGAAACTTCAGGAGGGATCCCTCTCCCAGGACAGACAGACATGCAATAGATGTCATGTGTACAGACCAAAATTACAGTATGGACAATCATGAGGACAAAATTATAAATAGATTGCAACGTATGTGAAGAATGGATCCGGGACAACAGTTGAGGTAGTTTATATATAAAAGCTTTTTTGTGATGTTGAGAGCACTGCAGTCATACCACAACTCAACATGTATGCTTGAAGGTGACCACATCTCATATCCTCAGACTGTAAAATATTTTATTGTTCTTTAAGAATGAAACTATTTTGGGTCTCTGTACTCACATGTGCCATCCTCAGAGCCAGACGGGATGTCCGCCCCGGAGGTGGTTCCAGTTAACAGCAGCACTGTACGTGTGCTCTGGTTCCCTCCTCTACGGCCCAACGGAGCAGTTACTGGATACTACATCTACGTTAATGACCGCCTTCATGGCAGTGTAGACAACAGCTCAGGGTCCTACCTGCTGGGGGACCTGCTGCCTTTTACTGTCTACAACGTACAGGTACGCACACAAAGAAAAGCAGACATGCACACTCAGACACAGACACGCAAACATGTGCATTATGTTTTTGTCTGCTGTGTTTGTGTATCTCAGGTGGAGGTGTGTACTGTGTATGCATGTGTGCGGAGTAATGTTACTCAGACAACGACTGTGGAGGACCTGCCTGCCGACCTGGCCACACCGCACACACAAGTGATCAGTCCCAGGTGATACAGAGATATACTGCAAATATTTTTTATAGTTTAACTTTCTGCATGTCTTCACTACTATTTTTCTGAATTGCAATATTAACCATTTTTAGAGTGTTGCCATTGTTCCAGTTTCTTGAAACTTTATAGCCTTTGGTTTGAGTGTAGTAATCGTAGATGTTTAAGGTTGGTTTGCATGTTTAACACAGCAGAATCAATACAGTTGGCAGTAACAGAGTAAATGGTTAAAATAGCTTTTATTACACAATTTCAGTTAAGGACGATCTCACAGATTCTGTGGGCAAACTGACTGCAAGTATATTTATTCCCACTGCTGTAAAACCTACAGCCCTTGAAGACACAGTGAGCATGTATTCATCTTCAGTAGTCTATCAAGATGCAAATACTGAATACAGTATTCAGCAATAATTAATAATAATAATAATAATAATAATTAATGTAATTTAATGAGATTAGTTGAAAATTAATAAAAAAACTGACATTTTATTTACAGTCTGTTAAATTTAATGACATTTTAACATCTCTACTTTCCACGTTTGACCTAAATCACGATGACCTAAATCTTACAGTTGCAGAGGAAGTGGTGATTTGTGGCGTATTTTCTGTCTAAGAGACTGTGGAAGTTGTAACTCTGTGTGTTACTTCACAGGGCTTTCCCCTGCCAAAGATGTCAGAGATAAAAAAGAGGAAAATCAATAGTGAGAAGTGTATAAAGATACACACACCCTGACACTGTAACTCAACTTTGTCAGGCATTAACCATGCATGAATGCATGTGCATGTGTATGTGTTTGGGTATGACAAGTGTGTCTCCTGGTTCTGTGAAAGGAGTGTTCAGAAAATCTCTCTCTCTCTCTCTCTCTCTCTCTCACACAGGGTGGTGAGGTTAGACTGGTCCCGTCCAGGCAGACCCAGTGGGATCATGCTGGGCTATGAGGTCTTAAGAAGGACCCTGAGGTCATGTGCCGTTGGGTCAACAGGGGTCACATCCTCTTTGGGGGAAGAGTCAGGAGGTGCAGGTGGCGTAAGGTTCACATGTTCCTACCTGCAGTGTCCTGCCACTCATGGTGTGTGTGGGACGTCCTGCTTTAATCCTGACATTCAGGTGATTATGTTCCAGGAACAACATTTACAGGTCAAAACAATATTGATAGTCAAGTTACCTGAACAACATACACTTCTATATTTTTTATTATATATTTTGGGGGTAATATTTCTCTCTTGTACTCTGCCATGTTTTTTCATCTTTCTTCTGCTATAATCCTCTCTTTCCTGCCCTTTTCACCTGAATGCGAGAGCCTCTTTTAACTAGAACTCGTCATAAGTAATCATTAAAACCACAACCCAAACAACAACAACAATGTGTAAAACAAGATAGAAGTTCAGGGTCTTTGCTTTGGCTGCTCCTCTGAAGTGGAGAATATATTGTTGCCTGTGTACTCCCTTAGGATATTACTCACCAAACCTCAGACACACACATACACACACACACACACACACACACACACACAAAGAAACCCACAGACAAATACACACTCTCACATTTCCTCTTCCGAGCACACGCTATTTATGCGGGATGAGCGGTCATCCTCTCTGTGATTAATTTCTCTAAACAGATTAACTTGTCATCTGTATTCACTTCCATCCTTGTGTCATTGAATGCCAGCCAAGTTGGCACAGTGAAAGTGCCCGCCATACATTTACCCCCACAGCACCCAATGGCACAATAACATTTAAAGTCACACATACAAATACACACATACACACCTACCTACATATTGCATGTGGCCATGCTTAGAAGGAGCAAACCCACACTCATGTACCTGGAAAGAAAAATCCCCCTGTATCGCAAATACGTTCTCACACATTGTATGTACAGGTTTACAACACAAAAGAGACTCATGTATGGAACACAGGCTGTTTCCTTGGATGGTTAATATAATAGTATTTTTCATGTCCAGATTGAAACAGTATGATATGATATGTTCAAACTGCATCAGAGTCCCACAAAGTCACAAAGAAACTGTATTTAATTCATGTCTTGTGTCTGTAATTAGTATACAGCATATTGACAAATAAAACACACAGATGGGATTTTTGATTGGTTGGTTTGAATTAATCAAAAAGAAGTAATTCCTGCATAGCACAGCTGTACCTTGCCTCCACTTTTGTCACTGTGGAAGTTGTAAAGTACAGATTTTACGTGATGGAAGGGACAAAGATAACTATGTGTATTAGTATTATGGTTGTGGTATTTATGAATAAACCCCTTAAACAATCATTTTTGCATAGTAAACATTCCCCTCAATGGTCAAATGGCCTCTTCTTTGGCAGATAGTCTCATACTTTCAATGCACACACACGTGTATGTGTGGATTTTGTTTTCATGCGTTCTCATTTGTGTGTGTGTAATTGTATGTCAACCAGGTTTGCTGCAGTGGACTGTTGTACACTAAGAAACCACATCATCATTGCTGTGAGGGCAGTTACCTGACTTTGAGAAATTCCTCCAATCCGGGCTGCTGCAATGGCAAACTGCTCCCAGCTCTCCCTGACCACCAGTGTTGTGGAGGATACTATGTTCATGTAAAAACAAGTGAGTTTCATATCGCTTCACATGTTTACACTTACATGGGATTTGCTTTTTTCTGCTTGACTTGAGACTACCCTTTTGTCATGTCATTCAAATGTTTCCTTCATCTGTCCTTGTCTTTGTAGATGAAAACTGCTGTCCTGACCACTCGGCGGGCCGGGTCTCAGTGGGGATGGGTGACAGCTGCTGTGGGGGGGTTCCTTACTCTATGAAAGGTGGCCAGGTCTGCTGTAGTGGGAGCCTCCATGATGGCTATGGGCTCCAATGCTGTGGAGGCCAGATTGTAGATGATACACTGGTGTGCTGCGGTGATGCTGAGAGGGGGGAAGTGCATACATATGTCCCAGGTGAGTGAAAGAAACACAGATAAAAACATAAACTAAAGCCACTGTTGTTAGAATAGTTGCATATTTTGATAAGAGGGAGAAAATGAAAAGATTCTCTGCTGAATTAAGTTTTTTGCCCAGCTACAACAATGAAAGCACACTGGGTGAAGTTTGATGGGCTGCTGAACTTTTTGGATAGAAAACGCTAAAGCATCCTTTATTGTAAAATCCAATCAACAAAAAAGGCCTAAGTTCAGAACACTAGTTTCCTGGTGACGTCGTAATGTTTGGGGAGGGGGGAAATAGAAAATGATAGTAGATGAGAGTAAAGCAAAGAGGGTTGAGGTAGACACATGGTGCAGGAACGTGGGGTCGTTTCCCTTTCTTCCTCTCCCGCAGTGTCCCAAAGCACCCGGATACCATGGCACAGATGGGACAGTGTGTGTGTGTGTGTGTGTGTGTGTGTGTGTGTGTGTGTGTGTGTGTGTGAGTGTATGTGTGTGTCATTAGACATCTTTGTCATGGCAGATGATGATGAAACACTCTCGGGATGGCACCGTTGAGGGCACTGCCAAGCACACAGCAGGACAAATACACACTCATTCTCTCTCCTTCACGCAAACACATATACACACACACACTTTCACACATATAGACATATTACAAACACACAAACACACACACGAAGTCAACAGGGTGCCCTCGGCAGGGTTCGCTTAGTGTTGAGTGCCAGAGGCAGACACGTGGACTCTATTCATCACACATAAACAATGGCCCCATATGGACAGGCCTATAGTACTCCATTAGCCTATCCGCAAACACACAGACACACACTGACACACACACAAGATCCCTACCCACACAAAAATACATGCATGCTGACAAAAAAGTTCTTACATAGCAAGTCAGCAGAAAACCAATACTTATACTTCAAATATTTTTTTATTTCACCTCTGTTATTATTTGTTACTCTCTCTTGCAGCCGGGCCACACCGCCTACCTCCACCTCACTGAACTGCTGCTACTGGTGTTTGTCTTTGATAATGGCCATCAATAATAGAATGTTTCATTTGATTTGATTATTAATTTAATTTATATTTAGTTTAGACAGAAATAGGTTTAGAGGCTCAATTGTGTTCAAGTGTTGAATTAAAAAAAAATGTTTTTTTGATGTCTGTGACATATTCTACAGATACAGACATTGAAACTGTAGTGAAAGGTATAATGTTGCATGTGTGATGTCAGTATGACCATCAACAGATCATTTTTTACGGTCTGTTTTTGCTGAAGACCGCACGCATCACACAGAAAAAATAAGCAACACGCCGCAGTGCGCATCATCTCTAGCCGCTGGTTCCACGACGCACACGTGCTGTTCAGGTAGGCGGTGTGGCCCGGACGTTATTATTAAAACCTACTTTGTTGCTTTCTTTTTTCCAACATGTTGTATACAACACGATTCTCTTTTAGAGAGTTTTCACTCTCAAACACTGATCTCAAGTACAAGTATGATTAATTTGTCTTGACAATCGAGAGTTTTCTACTCCATCACACTTTTATTCGTTTCGTCTCATCTGTTTCCTTTTCTTCTCCTCCACTAAACTCTTATCTCTTCCAACTGAGCAAGCTATATGGTCATCCTTCATTTGAGGTGGCCTCCCAAGGAGTGCATATGCTCCCCACCTCCTCTTCCTCTCCATTTCCTTCTTTTATTTATTTCACATCTCATCTTCTCCTTTGTCATCTTCTTTGTTACTTTTCCTCAACGTGTTTCTCCACCTCCTTTGCTTCTTCCTCTGGCCTCTTGCTCCTCCTCTCTCCTCCCACCACCCTTTCTTCCTCCTCATCCTACTCTTCCCCCCCTCCCTTCCTTTGTGTGCCCCCTTCCTATTCACTCATCAGTCATTAGCGTTAGCTTCCCCATTGAGAACATATGGTATGATGGATCGTAGGGCTAGCGGCGCTAGCAAGGCTAAGGGCCATTTGCCGGGTGCACTGCGCTGTCGGGGAGCCCTGGGGCCGGCTATGCAACCTCGACCCCACACGTCTGTTTCAAGACACTCACACATACACACAACGTGCACACAGCAACACCTATTATAGGATAGGCTACTTAACCTTGGCACCACTCACTCTTATTGCTGCCTCTCACCATGTCCAGGGGTTTGTATTTTTAATGATATAGTGAGAGACAGATTTGTGAAAGAAAGAAAAATAGTCAGAAAGAAAGAAAATGCACGCAAGAGATTACATGCAATTCGATTTAAAACAAATAGTGTACCTTCAAATAAGTTACAATATTAAAATGAATACAAACTATAGCTATTTTAAAAGAGGGAAAAAAATGAGAGAAAGAAAAATGGAGAAGACTACAAATAAAGTACAATTTATTACAAACATTGTAAGAAAGAATGCTAAATTAAACAAAAACGATAAAAAAAAAAGACAGAATGAAAGAGAATTAAAATGATAAAGAAAACAAAAAGGGGGAAAGTGAGTAAAATAAAAAAAAGAGTGGTGAAGAGCTAGATGGAGCAGATTAAAGGAGGAGTGAAGGGTATCCCATTGTGCCCAGCTGATAGACTAGGTTAGGCTGATGTGATTATGGGGTCCCTGAAGTGCGATCTATCACACATTACCGTCCACACTGTCAACAACCATACACACACACTGCAGGGGAACAGCAATGCCAGGAGACAGCCGTCTGGCAACAGATACACGTACCGGCTTGCGTGCACATGTGCACACGTAGATACACACACACACACACACACACACACACACACACACACACACACACACACACACACACACAAACACAACACACTCACAAGAAAACATGCATGTGTATACACACAGAAATGCATGTACACTAATACAAAAACTGGCAACACACTGGCTGGACTATTCGAAACAGAAAGCCAGTGTAAATCAGGTGAAACAGAATCGGGGTCAAACATTATCTCGTCCAACGTGTCCCAAAGAAACACAAGAAGCAAACACAAAGCTAAGCCAGTGGACAGCCTTTTCCCAATTGTTTCTTTTGGTTTAACTTGGTTCAAAAACTTGAGCAAAAACATTGTCTTTGTTCTC